>NC_091748.1:52625935-52845935 GCF_043380555.1 Nothobranchius furzeri | reverse complement strand
CTGAGTCCTTGAAAGGGCTTGGAGTTCCTCCATCTTGTTGGCTAGTGATCTCACATTGCCCATTATGATCGATGGAAGAGATGGTTTGAATTTCCTCTTTCTCCGTCTCCGTCTTGCTCCCGCTCTGCATCCACGCATCTTGCGTTTTAGCTCATTTAGGATTTGTGGCTTCAGTTGAGGTATTATTTCAGCCTTTCCAATGTTAATCAGCTGCTCCCGATTGTAAACCAGCTTGTTGCCATGGTTACGCATCATAACAAATGCTCAAAAAGTGAAAAAAGCTATAAAAAATAGCAGTAAAAATCCTCCAAGCTTCACAGCACCAGAAACAGAGAAGTAAAGTGTCCAAAAAATACAGTTTTTCTTGAGAAACTAGAAGAAAAAATGCCCAAGAAAAGGCAAAACTTGCATATAGTCAACAGAGCTACTCCTACATGCAGCCACCCAGAGCAGCGCAGTTCCGGAATTTTTATGTTCAGGTTTCGACTTACATGCTTATTTTGGGCCTATTTTGAAGAGTAAAAATGAGTAAAATCGAGTAAAAATGAGTCATTGTAAATGGACAGGAGTTGTAAATTAGCGCCAACTATAAACTCTGAATGTGTCGCATCAGTTACATCTTGTACTATGCTGGACAGCAATGTCCCTGTAAAATAAAGATTTAAAAAAAATAATTATAAAATATTTTTCCTTTTGTTAAATTAAAAAAACTTATATTTTTGTGACCCACAAGAACTATTAACTTTGACCCTTCTCCAGAATAGTTTGGATACCTCTGATTTATATAACTTAGCAAACACTGTAAAGGTCATTAAAGTGTATAAAATGTGTGTTTATTAAAAAAAAGGCAGGAAATAAAGTGAGAAAAGAGTGATATAAGATTGGACGTTGTCTTGGTGGGGATGTCCTGAACAGCAGTAAGTCAGAATCTGGTCAAAAACATACCTACGCATTACTGAATGCAGCTTTATTACCTCAGAGCTCAGTGTGATGCAACACACACATACGCATGCACAAGCACACATAAACAAACACACGCACGCACATGCCCAAGCACACACGTACATACACATGGTAAATGGCCTGTATTTGATATAGCACCTTCTAGAATCCTGGAACCCCCAAAGGTGGTTTACAACACAATTAGTCATTCACCCATTCCCACCCTGGTGGTGATGAGCTACGTTGAAGCCACAGCTGCACTGGGGCACACTGACAGGGGCGAGTCTGCCGAGCACAGGCGCCACCGGTCCCTCCGACCACCACCACCAGCAGGCAAGGTGGTTTAAGTAGATTACCCAAGCACACAACGACAGCGACAGACTGAGCAAGGCTCGAACCTGTACACACATGTACACACACACACACACACACACACACACACACACACACACACACAAAGGTAAATATCTGAACCTTCTCTTTTGATGTAGATTTTTATCTGTATATTTATTGATTCTTGTGATAACGGCGCTTTATTAGTGGCAGTTTCTCTCTCTCTCTCTCTCTCTCTCTCTCTCTCTCTCACACACACACACACACACACACACACACACACACACACACATACACTTTCTCTGAGCTGGGGGAAAGTGAAGGGTCAAGTGTGAATTCCAGCCATGTTTGTCTTTTAGCAGCTTGTGAATTTATGACACAATTAAGCCTGGGAGACGTGTCCAGCACGCTCACTTTACACTCTCACTGGCTATCAGCGTGTGAGTTTAACACACAAAAATGCACGCCAGCATTGTGTGGACAAATGTTCGACACTTGGTAGGAAGGAAATGAGAAATTACCTAGTTATTTCTGCCACAAAAAACTGTTGTTTGTGTGTGTGTGTGTGTGTGTGTGTGTGTGTGTTTTTATCTAAACACATTTACGTTTTGAGTCAAGTTTTAGTTTTTGATGTTAGATCACATCGTATCTATGGAAGCCCATTCCCGCCACTCAAATAAAAAAAAGTAATAATTATCTCATAATTATGAGATACTATCTCATTATTATGACTTATCATCTCAATATTATGACTTAGCGTGGCATTTTATTTCCAACAGGCCACACTCAGGCTGCCCCTCTGGATCATACATAATCCCACCTGGTGTTGAACCCATCCATGGTGCCTCAGGGTGGATCAGGACCCCACATGGGTAGTGGTTTACCTCTCTTACCTTGCAGTACTCCTTGATGGCTGTAGGCTCCAAAGCAAGACCCCAACGTACGTCATCAGTCTGACTACTTGTTCCCACAAGTCGTTTCACAAGGTTCTCAGCAGAACCTTCTGCCCTGGAGTGACACACTAATCTAAATTTTGTAGAAGTGATGTGGCATCTCATTAGTTGGTGCCCCTCCACACAGAAACTCTGCCATTGTGTTCTGTTCTCAGCTTTGTATGATTTCCCCAATGACGTTGTGAGGGATGTGAAATAATGATGTTCAGTAAACACAAATGTGCATGCAGAGGGTCTCAGTCTGTAACGAGAGAGTGACAGTTGTGGGAGAGAAGGGTTGTCTTTGTGTGGACGCGTCCTGGGGGCCGTCCTCACTGGTAGTTGGTAAGATAGCCCGCTTCCCTCCTGCACCGAACCAAACGTGGACTCAACCAGAGGAACATCACCAGAGACAGCCATGGTTGTGACCACGGGAGCCTCATCTGCACCAAGTCCGCTGTACGCCTCCTGCACCTTCAGAACAAAGCTGTCTGTCATTGGAGCTCTACAGACAACATCTGCAGAGGGCCTCCAAACTGCTGAGTCTGCTGCTGCATTTGACCATTTAAACTGTTTTAGATCAACTTGACACAGTTGTATGCATTGGTCCTTAGGGGTTCTCAGGCATGTTGGAGCAGCCTTAACACATTGCATGTTTGGGCACTGGCCTGCAACATCTGAGTGTTAATGTTTGCGGCGAACTTCCAAAAATCTAAATGTCACAAATTAGCTATAATGAGCTTTAAAACGAGGATTATCTTTAGCTCAGACTGATTTTTGTCATTTTAATTATCTTTTTACATATTTTGTGGTTAGAGTTGCGCAAGAATGCAGCAGTCAGATGAACTGACCCAAAGCCCAGTCCTGTAGCGATCAAACACAGTTCTGTGACTTCCACTCTGAGTTATAGGTTTTAGGAGATTTTAAAAAAACATTTGTTGCATGCTAAAGATCTCGTGGCTTTAGCTCAACATAAACGGTTGCTCTGCCTGTAAAAATGTTAGCCATGTGGACACTGTTTTAAGGTGACACAGGGACATGCAGAGAAGTCAGGAGGGATACTGTTAGTGTGCAGTTGGGCTACATGCTGAAGAGAGATGGGAAGCAGGGTGGTGTCACATCTATGTGCGTGGGTGGGGAATACAAACCTTGCAGGACCCAGATGACACCTGCCGGAGCCGATGTTTTCCCACAGTGCAGTATAAATAGCTAAGTGTGGGGTGATGGTGGGCATGCCGGGGCGCTTGAGGGAGTATCCCATCCTCACACAGCAGCACATTCCTGTCTACCTGGCCCTGCTGCAGGTCAGTTTACAGACTATGTACACACACACACACACACACACACACACACACACACACACACACACACACACACACACACACACACACACACACACACACCTCCCTCTCACATCTTTCCTTCATCACCTGTTCCATCCCCTCTGCTCTTCCCTCCAGTGAGCCCTTTAAATGAAGAGTCCACATCACACATGCTCACATCATGCTCTCTCTCTCTCTCTCTCTCTCTCTCTCTCTCTCTCTGACACACACACACACACACACACACACACACACACACACACGCACGCACGCACACACACACACACACACACACACACACACACACACACACACACACACACACACACACGCTGTGATTCATGTTTTTTTATAAATAAATAAATGAATAAAAGCTATAATTTTTACAAAAATGTTTTGTTTTTTAACTTTACAATCTGATGTTTTTAATGTTGTCACATAACTTTACTGAAATAATTCATCCGCCCCTCAGAAAACAAATAAATACTACAGCCTTAGTTTAGGTTTATCCATCCATTTTCTTTCCCACTCATCCATGCAGGGTCGCGGGGGTTGGTGCCTGTCTCCAGCAGTCTCCGGGCAGCAGGCGGGTACACCCTGGACAGGTTGCCAGTCCATCGCAGGGCAACACAGAGACACACAAGACAAACAACCAAGCACACACACACACCAAAGTACGATTTAGAGACCAGTCAACCTGACAGTCATGGTTTTGGACTGTGGGAGGAAGCTGGAGAACCCGGAGAGAACTCATGCGTGCACGGGGAGAACATGCAAACTCCGTGCAGAAGGACAAGACGTTCTTGCTGCAAGACAACAGTGCTAACCACTGCGCAGCCCAGTTTAGCTTTATATTTTAGGATAGTTCAATCAAAAAGGCAATTTATAAAAAGACTGTAATCCTATGGATGAAACACTTTGCGATCTTTATCAAAATCAGTTTGAACCTTTTTTTTAATTCGGTTTTATTATTTTAGCATTAGTTATAATTCATCCAAATAAACGGTCACATTGGGAGACTACCACTTTTATTTGTGGTTCAACCTTTATGTGTATTTTTGAAAATACAAAGAAACTTGTATGTTTACTTTCTTTGTAGATTATGTGTAACCAAGTCAATGATTACACCCACACAGCGCTGATCTGTGAGCATCATTGTCCCCTGGTGTTGACACTTGGTCCATTTAACTTCAAGTTCACACAGGAAAACAATTCACTGATTAAATACTTGGAAACCCCTGTATCTGATTTATATCTCTCTGTAAATGAGATACCATGTGGCTTCTAATCGTATTGACTTGACTTAGTAGCTGCTGATGCTTACGCAGTGGAGATCTGACCCTGCATCAATCATGGCAGCAGCCAGAGAGTAAAAACACACCTCCTGATTTAGCTTCTTTAATTTAATTTAATTCATGCCTCTGCTGAGCATGCGAGTTCTTTAGAAGAAGAAGAAGAAAATATCTTTTCTATAGCGCCTCTCAACATAAAAATCACGAGGTGCTTCACAAAAACAAAAAAAGTAAAATATAAAAGAATTTAGAAAATGATTACAATATATTTTAAATGAGCAAAAAATAGACAATTGTGATTAAAAAGTGTAAAGAAAGAAAGAGAGAGAGTGAAAAGGAAGGAGGGAAATCAATGGATCCTGAGGAAGGTTGAATAGGGAGAGCAGAACAAGGAGAGGGTGATGAAGGTCAAACCAAAACCAGCTTGAACAAGTGAGTCTTCAGCTGCGTTTTAAAGGAGACCACTGAGTCCACTGATCTCAGGCTCAGGGGGAGAGAGTTCCAGAGTCTGGGGGCCACAGCAGCAAATGATCTGTCACCGTTGGTCTTTAGCCTGGTGCGCTGCACAGCTAGTAGGCTTTATTCAGTAGGGTTCACATCTCTTATTACTGAAGGGGGGAAGAAAGTGAAAAAATACCCTAAAATAGACTTTTTAAGCTTCCTGTCTATGCTTAGAAAACATGATGCTAAAAAGCAAAAACATCTGCCACAGCTAGTGCAGAAGTTTTGATGAATGCAAAGAAATTTAAAAAACCTTCACGTGGTTTACAAATGTCCATCAACACATATACAATGCTCTCAAATTAAATTATACTGATCTCCTTTTGGTCTGCTGCACAAAAGTGTGCATGAAGTTTACTCATCTAAAAAGAGAATAAAGTGTTTGTGAAAAACGTGAAAACAACCAGATTTCTGCGTAACTGCTGATGCAAATAAGTTGCCATTGCTGTGTCACGAACAGTGTATCATTCCCTGTTGCATCAAATGCACACTTTACACTGGCTCCTCTGTCGAACGTAAAGGCACGCATTCTTCCTGAATAACAGGTAACCGATCTGGTTTCCCATGGCTGTCAGTGTGAGAACATGGCGTGTTTATGGTTACGGGGAGAGCACAAGAACACGTGCACCCGAACCCTCCCCAGTGTAATCAGTCATTACTATCTGCCCTGTGAACGCCATGCTCTGCAGCATAAATCTGCAGTCTGACAGCTGGAGTCCCCCTGACTGATGAGCTCCATATCAGTGTGAAGAGCCCCAACATCGATGCTCTCTCTCTCTCACCAGCATGGCAGCTGCCGATGGCTCTGATCCAGGCCAAGTTTTATTACTGCTCTGTGGTCTACCTGCTACACAAAGAACTAGTACTCGTGGGAGCTGATCCACAATGAGCTAAAGTTGAGGTCATGTGGTTTTGTTCCCTACCATGTCTTTTATATTGTGAAAAAGACTTGAAATATCCTTTATTTCTTTATTTTTGTTTTCGAGAACCCAGCGTTTCTTATGAACCTTTAAATTGGGCTTTAGACAGCAGCTTTTTGGGCTTTTTGAAGGTCTTTAATGTTTGTACCAGACCAGTTTTGTTTTTCCTGCTTGTTTTGTAGTTACTTTGACCACTTTACGGTCACAATGTGTTATGTGTCGCAAAATGTATTTTGACACATGAAGCAGCTTAGCAAAAAACAAAAATCTAGATTTCCTCTTTAACCACTTTGTCATCCACAAAGTGTTGCAAAAATGTAATCTGTTTCAGTGTCTTCACTGAATTAACAACAAATACCACAAGTAAACACTTGAGATAATGTTTGAGAGACATAACATGATGGCTCCCAAAGAGATGTTAGCTGAAGACATAACCTTTATTAATAAATTGCCTAATAAAGCCTTAGCAAAATGCTGTACCATCAAACTAAACATGACCACAAGCACACGGGTAAGGTGTGAATGTAAAACAATGAAGTTGAAGTCAAATTAATAAAATGTAGTATGATTGTAAAAGATTTTACGTAATATATTTTTAAATCCACACTGCTTGTTAGGGTTGGTTAAAGCTCAAGAAAATGAGTGGACAAGCAGCAGAAATCTGCAGCTTGAGACAGCTTCAAAAGCCTATAAAACTCTAGGGATGTGGACATCAATAAACTGAACTATCACAATATTTTTGTGTTATTACGCTGAATCAATATTTAAAAGCAATATATTGATTTTTTATGCAGAATTTGCAAACATTTACTGTATTTCTTTTATGTTGTGCAATTCGAACTCCGACTGCTAGGTGGCAGCGGTTTTTACAGCCTTCATTCAGACGAAACAACGAGATTTTACGACAACACTGGACGTGTCTTGGAAGCATCTGGCCAGAGTTTTCCAATGATTCAGTGTGAAGAAATGTAAATATCATCAGACTTTTAAAGGTGTGGAACACTGAAAAAACATCTTCAAATTATTAAAGTTAAAGTCCCACTAGTTGTCACACTAGTGCATTAAATTTGTTCTCCACATAATAAACATGTTTGTGATTATAACTGGTAACTCTTACTTTTTCATGCAGGCTGGGCATGAAAATAGTCTCCTACACCTATCTCCTGCATTAGCTTTTGATAAAAAAATTAAATGGTGGATTTGAAAAGCCTGACAGATCTACATAAAATTCATGGACTCACCCATCTTAGGCTGTGTCATTTTTCAATTGATTTTTCCTACTGGGAAGTTAGAATTTCCGAGGAGAAAGTGAACGCACCATTAGATGATAACAATGGTGGCATAGGAAGCTAACATATCAAGCTAACGTTATCTTAAACAGTTTATTTAACTGCTGGAGCAGATTTAAACGATGATGCCTCACTTTGAGATCGTTGTCACTGGTTTCATCTTTACCCAATCACCCGTCGCATTTAGTAAAGTGAAGCCAAACTTTAGAGCGCGTTCATGTTCTTCTAGTCGGATTTTCGGAGTTCCGAGGAGAAAGCGAACGCACCGTTAGTAAAACGGAAGCTAACAAATCAAGCTAACCTTATCTTGAACATTTTATTTACCTACCGGAGCAGATTAAGATGAGGATGTCTCACTTAGATCGTTGTTGCTGGTTTCATCATCACCCAGTTACCCATCACATTTAGTGAAGTGGACCCAAGCTTTAGCTTTCGTTCTTTCTACCGTGCTGCTCTGTTTACAACTCGCTCGCAGCGACCGATGACATAACGCTCTTGCGCATACGCAGCTGTCTAGGCAAATTCTCGTTGTGAAGGACGGGTACCGAAACGAGGCACCATTTCAAATGAAGTGAATCGGTGCTCCGTTGGTACTGTGGAATTCGGTCGGTACCTTAAAAAGTACAGAATTCGGTACCCATCCCTATCCACCACACAGCAAAACTCCTCCAGGTTTGTGTCATTTGTGGAGATAAAACATCAACTTTGGAAAGCAAACTGAGTCAGTGGTAGAGTTGCATTTCTGTTATCCAATCCGAGGCTAGACGTCTACCTAACAGGAAATAAGACTCCAAATTTTGTCATCTGAAACTCTCCTCCATCTGAATAGTCCGTGCTAAAGCAAGCACTTCTGCCCTCCCCGCCAGTACGACTTACAAGGCATTCATTTCAACTTGAGACTACAAGCATATTGATTAAACAAGTGTTCAACACATTTAACTCATTCACTGCCATTGACAACTACAGTCGTCATTTCAAATCCAACCGCTCACTGCCATTACCTTTTTAAAGGGGTGGGTGTGGGAAAGAGTAGTAAGTAATTAAGTAAATTTTATTTATATAGCACTTATCACAGACATAGAATCACAAAGTGCTTCACATAGATCAAAACAAAATAAAACAAAATCATAATGATCTCAAACAGAAATAGATTAACATCAGAAAAAATAAAGTCATAAAAATATAAATTTTCATAGACAGATGAAAGATTAAAAATTTGAGTTAAAAATAAGAAAATGAAAGGTTTAGTTAAAAGCAGCTTTAAATAAAAGGGTCTTTAGCTGTTTTTTAAAAGTGTCCAGACTGTCAATGCTGCGTAAGGATAAAGGAAGATCATTCCAGAGTCGGGGTGCAACAGTCTGGAAGGAGCGATCACCTCGACTTTTGTATCTGGTCTTTGGAACTTCTAGAAGGTTCTAGTGTGTGGATCTGAGGGCTCGGGTTGGAGCATAAGGCTTTAACAGTTCAGTAATATAGGGAGGAGCTTGACCATGTAGAGCATTGAAAGCTATAATCAGGATTCTAAAAAGAACTCTAAAGTTAACGGGTAACCAGTGCAGAGACATTAGAATAGGAGTGATGTGTGCTCTTCTGTTTGCTCCAGTTAGGAACCTCGCTGCAGAGTTCTGGACCAACTGAAGGTGGTCAAGGGCTTTTTTGTTAAAACATGTGAAAAGTGTGTTACAGTAATCTAGACGGGAGGAGATAAAGGCATGGATAACCATTTCAAGTTCATCTTTTGACACCAACCTTCGCAGTTTGGAGATATTTCTTAAAAGATAAAAACAGTTTTGGACCAACGTTTTGGAGTGACCTTCAAGAGACATTGATTGGTCAAAAACAACACCCAAATCCCTTAAGATTGTCTTGACAGCAGAGGATAAATGACCAAGTTTTAGACTAATCATGGGAACCATGCTCTCAGGGGCAATGATCAGACATTCAGTCTTTTCAGAGTTTAACTGAAGGAAGTTATCTTCTAGCCAGCTGGTGATAGCTGATAGACACTCTGGTAATTCAGACAGTTTATAGAACTCAGAATCCTTAAAGGAGCAGTACAGCTGAATATCATCTGCATATAGGTGATAAGAGACAGTATGAAAAGAATCTGTCCAAGAGGGTGTATGTAAAGCAGAAACAACAATGGACCCAAAACAGAGCCTTGGGGTACCCCACAGAACAGATCAGTAGAATCTGACAGGATTTGGTTTATACAGACACTGTAACTTCTGTTTAAAAGGTACGATCTAAACCAGTCTAGAACAGTTCCAGAGATTCCCACCGAGTCACCAAGTCTGTTAATTAAAGTGCTGTGATCAACAGTGTCAAAAGCTACAGAAAGATCTAACAATACTAACACTGTGAACTCCCCGTTGTCTGCAGCCATCATGATGTCACTGGAAACTTTAAGCAAAGCTGTTTCTGTTGAATGCTTTTTACGAAAATAAGACTGGAATTTATCAAAAGAAAGAGCTCGTGCACATTAAAAGTAAACTAAAGTTGATTTTCATCCACGTGTGTAACACGTAACATGATCATGAATCAGACAGTCCATGTGTTAGCATGTTGTTTTGGGAGGCTGCTATGCCTCAAGCGAGGCGCTAACTGAACAAAGCTTCTGCAGCTCACACTTCGACAACGGCTTGTGAAAATCAGAAAAAGCTACATACATGCTAATTCTTCCTGATGTAAGAAGTGAGTCTCCTCTTTCTTTTGGTAGTTTTGGTGTTTACAGTACATGCTCATAGAGCACAATAATCTGTGTGTCAGCGCGCTGCTGAGAGGAACGGAGCTGAGATGAGGATCCAACGCGGAGCAGGAAAACAGGCAGACAGGTGAGCACATTCAAAGGGTTTTAATACTGAAGCACGCTGGACAATGAAACAATGATCCGACACAGTACATAGAACAGACAGGGTTTAAATACAGGAGGGTTGGGAGCTAAGGTGATTGGGAAACGAGAGGCAGGTGGGAGTAATCAACGAGACACAAGGCTGAACTAAACGGGGAGACATGACCGGGTGTGACAGTTGTGACAGTACCCCCCCTCAAGGGGCGGATCCCAGACGCCCACAGGAACGAGGAGCAGGGTGGGAGGAGGGGAACCAGGAGGAAGGGCCCAGAGGAACAGAGGGACCAGCAGAGGGGCAGAGGAGGAGGCGACGACAGGCTCTTGGAGGCCGGCGTCTGAGGCAGAGGAGGAGACGACAGGCTCTTGGAGGCCGGCGTCTGAGGCAGAGGAGGAGACGACGAGCTCTGGGGGCCGGCGTCTGAGGCAGAGGAGGAGACGACGAGCACTGGAAGGCCGGCGTCTGAGGCAGAGGAGGAGACGACGAGCACTGGAAGGCCGGCGTCTGAGGCAGAGGAGGAGACGACGGGCCCTTGGAGGCCGGCGCCTGCGGCAGATGAGGAGGCGACGGGCCCTTCGAGGCCGACGCCTGCGGCAGATGAGGAGGCGACGGGCCCTTCGAGGCCGGCGCCTGCGGCAGATGAGGAGGCGACGGGCCCTTGGAGGCCGGCGCCTGCGGCAGAAGAGGAGCTCTGCAGGTTGGGCCGGCGACAAAGTCACTGCAGGCTGGACCGGCGACAAAGTCACTGCAGGCTGGACCGGCGACAAAGTCACTGCAGGCTGGGCCGGCGTTGCCCTCAAAACCACCATCGGAACCGGAGACCGTGGAGACGCCGGGCTGGATGGAGCGTCGGCCTCTTGAGTGCAAAGAGCATCCCCAGACGAGGCAGCGGCGATGTCATCGGATGAGCCGACTTCGGGGACGTCATCAGAGGAGGCGGCGACGTCATCAGACGGGACGTCATCAGAGGAGGAGGCGACGTCATCAGACGGGACGTCATCAGACGGGACGTCATCGGACGTGGCGGCGACGTCATCAGACGGGACGTCATCAGAGGAGGAGGCGACGTCATCAGAGGAGGAGGCGACGACTTCAGACACGTCGTCATCAGGGGCGACGACTTCGGACACGTCGTCATCAGGGGCGACGACTTCGGACACGTCGTCATCAGGGGCGACGACTTCGGACACGTCGTCATCAGGGGCGACGACTTCGGACACGTCGTCATCAGGGGCGACGACTTCGGACACGTCGTCATCAGGGGCGTCGACTTCTGGACAGGCGACGTCATCAGAGGCGTCGACTTCTGGACAGGCGACGTCATCAGAGGCGTCGACTTCTGGACAGGCGACGTCATCAGAGGCGTCGACTTCAGAACACGAGGAAGAGGCGTCGACTTCAGAACACGAGGAAGAGGCGTCGGCCACAGGACTGGCGTCGGCCACAGGACTGGCGTCGGCCACAGGACTGGCAGGGGCGTCGGCCACAGGACTGGCAGGGGCGTCGGCCACAGAGCCCTGGACCGTCGACTTCTGGACCGTCGACTTCTGGACCGTCGACTTCTGGTCCGGGGGCGTCGACTTCTGGTCCGGGGGCGTCGACTTCTGGTCCGGGGGCGTCGACTTCTGGTCCGGGGGCATCGACTTCTGGTCCGGGGGCGTCGACTTCTGGTCCGGGGGCGTCGACTTCTGGTCCGGGGGCGTCGACTTCTGGACCGCCGACTGCTGGACCGCCGACTGCTGGACCGCCGACTGCTGGGGCCGACCCGTCCGCTTCGGGGCCAGAACCGGAACCGTCTGCTTCTGGGCCCATCCCTTCTGCTTCTGAGCCCGTCCCTTCTGCTTCTGGGCCCTCTGGAGTGGAGGCGAGGCAGCTGCAGGAGGGGCTGCCTGGACAGGCTGGACTGGAAGTGGTGGAACTGGTAGGGCTGGAAGCCGTGAGAGCAGGGGGGACAGCCCGTCCAGCTGGAGCTCCTGGAGGTTGAGGGTTCGATGGAGCTGGGCCAGTTCAGCCCGGAGACCAGCGAGCTCCGCTGGGTGGACGGGCTCACTCCTCTCCTGGCGGTTCGGGGAGGATAGAGTGTCCAGGTGACTCTCCTGGAGGCTGACGAGCTGGCGGATCCGGTCAAGCTCCGCCTGGAGCTCCATCAGCTGGGCTGTGGGCGTGGTTCCTCCGCCTGCAGATGACGAAGGCGCTGGTTGGACCGGAGACGGGACTGCTGGTCTGACTGGGGGCGTGTCCAAGTTGGCGCACTGAGCCAGAACTGCAGCGAGCTCGCGGCTCCGTCCAGGGACCAGCCGCTGCGGTGGAGCCCGGCATGCCTCCCCACGCCGTGGGCCAACTCCCGGGGAGCACACAGCCAGGCGGGTGCCCACGAAGCTGGAGCGATCCGGAAGCGGCTCCCGGTCCGACCCCTCGTCCGGTTCCGGGAGAGCAGCGAGGATTGCTGCGGCTGATGGCCGAGGACGGCGTTTTCTGCGAGGCAGAACTGAAACAGGGGAAGGCGGTGGAGAAGCTGGGTGGTGGCTCGGAGTGAGCCACTGAAGCAGGTGCTCCCACGGGAGAATCTCCTCGCTGGATCTCACAACGGGTTTGGGTCGGATCATTCTGTCAGCGCGCTGCTGAGAGGAACGGAGCTGAGATGAGGATCCAACGCGGAGCAGGAAAACAGGCAGACAGGTGAGCACATTCAAAGGGTTTTAATACTGAAGCACGCTGGACAATGAAACAATGATCCGACACAGTACATAGAACAGACAGGGTTTAAATACAGGAGGGTTGGGAGCTAAGGTGATTGGGAAACGAGAGGCAGGTGGGAGTAATCAACGAGACACAAGGCTGAACTAAACGGGGAGACATGACCGGGTGTGACAGTTGTGACACTGTGACCCTTCAAAAAAACAATAAAAATGATCAAAAACACTGGCAACCAGGGGCTTTTCGATCAGCAAATGAGTTAAATTGCAATATATATATTGTACGGGCTTCCCTGTATCGTGATACATATTGTATCACCAAATTCTTGCCAATTCATACCCCTAAGAATTTACTGGAAGCAAAATACAAATATGTCAGAGCAGCTTTTAAACTTTTCACATAAAAACTTTGTCATTATCTTTACTTATTTGCTGCCAGTTAAAATTGAAGAGATTTCTAATCGGAGTTCTAAATCTGAACTTTGGGTTTATGATAAACAAGCTGAAAAAGTGTCTGAAATGGATCTACTTCATCCGTGAGATGGAGCTTTCCCAACTTGTTGCTTTTGAATGTTATTTTTCTCTCTCAGAGGTCTTTCATCAGAGCGCCGGCAAAGAGAATCTAATCAGTATTTTCTACTTATGCGGCTGCGCCACACCCTCACTCATCCCGTGTCTCCCAAACTACAGAAGCCCACATCTGGAGTGACATCACTAAGAAAACAGCACTGCAGACAGACCGATTCAGATTCATGTCACGTTACTGTTGAGCATCTGAATGAAGCCAAAAATGAACAAAACAGGAATAAAAAGTTCTGCTCTCAGAGTGAAAAGTACAGACGAGGCACGGTTTGACAAGAACAGGCCTGGTGGTATTTTCTGTTTTGCCTGCACCTGACAACCCACCACACGAAGCGCAAGAGTCTGACACCGGCCACAGCAACAAATGCATTGTCAGCATGGACCCCCTGGGGAGATCAATTTGCTCTCCTCTGGTCCCAGGCCTTTCAGCACGGTTGAATAGGGGACAAAGGGCCACACACTGCACAAGGAGGCTCTGCAGTGTTTTTCTAATGGGGTGTAAAGACAAACAAATCACTGGGGTTGAGCCTATGATTTACACCTGGATTATTTGTGGTGATATGGGATCATTAGTCTGGGATTTCTCAGACCTGTCCAAATTGGTCAGTGAGTGAGGGTGTTTGTGTTAGAGTGGGAGGGTAGGAATGTTATCTGTCTTTTGTAACTTTCTTTAAAAGATGAACAGCCACCTGTGATTTAGAAAAAGTAGCAACAACAGACAAATTCCTAATCAAGTGGGAAACAAGGAATACTGTTCCTTTAAACATTCTATGAATTATCTTTAAATAATTTTTTTTGTTTAATTAATTGTTAAAATGAGAGAAACATTGAAAATGTTATGGATTTTTTGTCATATATGTTGTTAATAAGGGTTTATAATTATAAATTTTAAAATAGCATTTGTATATTAGTAAAACAGCTTTGAAAGTTTTTTTATTAGTCATTTATTTCACAATTTAACAATTTGGCTTCAGATTTCACCTGAGTAACCTGGAAAATAAACATTAAATCAGCACCAAACCAACACACATCAACTTTAATCTATTCACAGGACATATGGGTTTTTTTATTGTTTCATCCTGATTACCTGGAAACGGCTGCTTGCTGAAAAGGAAAGCAGGTATTAATTTATGCAAAAACATAAATAATGACTTAAAAACGTGTGGGAGTTAAAAGACATACCGGGAAAAAACGCGCAGCTCACGGTAAGAGAGAAAAAAGTGAACGGGTTCATTTTGAGTCATACCAGACTGTGCCTTATGTAGAAAAATGAGAAAAAAAATTCCTCCGCCACGACGACACCGCGAAAACGACAACTTTATTTTGTACACTTTTTCTATCTACTCGTGATGAAAACACATAATAGAACACACTATTTTTTAAACTGTAAAACAATTACTTCATTTCGACACAATATTTTATTTTAACTAGTTTTGACAACTTTTTATCCTGTGAATAGATCCAGACTGACTTCAGCGGAAGGATATGCGTTTTCTCTCGCTCACTCACTCTGACTCCAGTGCCTGGGCAGCGAAGAGAGGTGCGAGACTTTTCAGCGCCGTGTGGATTCAGATGAGCTGAACTTTAAGGGTGTTTTCTTAAGTCCATTTTTGGGGCAGCGTCTTGTAGACCACGTGTAAAGGAACGGTGACATGTTTGTAACCCGGAGCTAAAGCTAGTTTTTAACCGTTTAGACCCAGCGCGAGCCGCTTCCAACGAGACTGTTTTTTTTTTTGAGAAGTCACCGACCTGAGAGAGGCTGCTCGCTTTTGGGCTGGCTAACTCTATGTGGATTTTACTGAAAGTATGGAGCAGATACCCGGTTTATCCCTGGGCAGGTCTCTAGTCCTGGTCTTCTGCTTCATCCAGCTGTCTCACGGTAAGTCTTCATCAAACGGAGTTTGTTTTTGTTTTTCTAAAAAGTCAGGGCTCTTTACGATCACGTTTTTGCGTCTGAGGATCCGCGGCAGACAGCATCTCTCTCTCACCGCCCGCCCATCACTCGTGTCTGACCTCAAAAGCTAAGTCGTATCCTTCGTAAAAGTCTCCTTTCAGGTATCTTAAACTCACTCTACGAGGAAGTCTAATTTCGGCCTAATTTTGAGTAATATGCTACGTGGTTCCTTTTAAATGGTACGTAACATTACCAAGACCTTGACTTTTCTTCCTTAAACCTATCGAAACACCCGACAACTTTTAAAGTTTAAACACGTATAGCGGTCTCAAATCGTCTCACATGGGTGCTACATCTCATTTTCTGTCAAATTCAACATGTTATGGTTCAATGACCTACTATAGAGCTATGTCACAGCTGGCCAGATGTCGGATCAGCAAGAGCTAACATTCAAAATGGACACTTAACCTTGATAATGCTGCTACGGTGAATTTAAAGAGATGTCAGCGATAGAAGAATATTATTTTGGATTTAAATCTTAATAATTAATCATCACTTTAATTCAGACAATGTTTTAGGAGTATTTGTTTATTTATTTATTTTTCTCATTAAAAAGTAACATTACAGCCAGATTTTGAGGTGATTTAATTCCCTGTCTACAATATGAATGATGATGTACAAACTGGGTAGAATTCATTAGTTCCGGATTATTTGGAGATTATACTAATCACGTAGGGTTGTGTGCGTTTTCTATACAGCTTTAATCTGTGTGTCTTTACCATATAAAGGGAATTATTGTTGCCCCAGTGAGCGCACCTGTAAGTAATTAAGGGAAATTGCTGTCCACTATCAGAGGTCATTAAGCAGGTCCTATATGTAGACACAGAGTTTGCTCACAGTGGTCAGGGAATTAACCTGCTTTTTATTTATGTAGTAAAAAAAGGAATTATATTATCCAGATGCATTAGTTATGGTTAATGCAAGTCTGCCTGAACAATAGTTGTATTTTGGGTCTCTAGTGTCCACATTTCTTACCAGCTAATCTGATTAAAGCCCTTATGGAAACCAAAAACTTCAAATCAAAGTCATTTCACATAGGCTACATGTAGTGGTTTACTCAGTGGTTTACATTTCTTGTTTTTCTTTGTAAGAGCTCATACTCCTGATGAAGGTTCTATACATCAATACAATTTATATATATTTATGTTAAATACCTGAAGACATGGTTAGATTTTTTTAATATGTACGTGTGCTGATCATAAATTGGAATATCATGACAAAGTTGATTTATTTTAGTAATTCCATTCAATAAGTGTAACTTGTATATTAGATTAATTCATTACACAGGGACTGATATAGTTCATGTTTTCTTTTAATTTTGATGATTATAATTGACAACTAATGAAAATCCCAAATGCAGGGTCTCAAAAAATTAGAATATCAATTAAGACCAATGCAAAAAAAAAAAGGAATTTTACAAATGTTGGCCAGCTGAAGCATGTACAGCACTTAGTATTTAGCTGAGGCTTCTTTGGACAGGATTACTGCAGCAATGTGGCGTGGCATGGAGTTGATCAGTCTGTGGTGCTGCTCAGGTGTTATGAGAGACCATGTTGCTCTTGATGGTGGCCTTCAGCTCTTCTGCATTATTGGGTCTGGTGTATTACATCGTCCTCTTCACAGAACCACATCTCTGGGGTTAAAGTCAGGGGAGTTTGCTGGCCAATCAAGAACAGGGATAGCATGGCCCTTAAACCAAGTACTGGTAGATTTTGTACTGTGTGCAACTCCAAGTTCGTTTATGGCGTTCTTAACATTTTTACATAAATCTAGGTCTTCAGTTCATGTACATATTTTCAGAGTTTAGTGTGATAGCTTGTGTTGCTTATGTTTATTTCAGTAGTTGCTCTGAAAATTATGGTATCCTATTCCCATTTTAGTATATATGAAATTCTGGCCAAAATAGCTAAATTATTGTAATGTTTTATTTTTATATATTTTTATTATTTTTTCTTCACCTTTTACCTCAAATTTTACACTTGTAATGCTGCTTTTTTAAGTAGATGTTCTCATGGGCCATAGCTTACTTATGAACAGTGAAGTTACACAAAAGATGCAAACAAAGTGTTAAGCTGCTGCAGGCAATGCAAGGAGAAACATAGGAATGCTGATGGTGTTTGACATTCCTCCTTCCTCAGTTGTTTCCCTCCCTCTTTCTCTCTTAAATACACACTCAACACGCTTGAAGCACCATGATTTTTCTTTGCTTCTATGTATTTATTCATTTTACCTAATAAGTATTTTATGTACTGTTTTTGCACTGACCACTCAGTTGTGTATTGTGTCATTTACAACCATGCTTACAGTTAATGTATAAAAAAACATGTTTAGGTACTTCAATGATTATCTAAATATGCTCACTAATTTCTGTTCACTTTTCTCTGCAAGAAAAACAGATCTTTACAGATTTTCATCCCTAATACAACTGTGTGTGTGTGTGTGTGTGTGTGTGTGTGTGTGTGTGTGTGTGTGTTAGGGCTGGGGGTAAACGATTATTTTTAAAATGATTATTCTGAAGATTATTTTATCGAATAGTCGACTATTCTAATGACTATTTAGATAATTAATCTAACGATTATTTTTCTATTGCACAGTTAATAAAAACCAAAAAATCTCTAATAAATTCCTCAAAAAAATGATAAATTGTTACTGTAAGAGAATAAACACTACAGGCCTTCCATTTTGTATAACACTGCTTTTATTGTGTTGTGGTTGGTTATGTTCTGGTGACATGTAGAACTTGAGTGCAGGCTGCTGCCTGAGAGGTGGTTGGAGACGGAGTGTCGCCGTGCTGCTTTGTTTTGGTCACTTATGTGCTTGAGGCGAGTGGTGTTGCAACCCTTCCTGGAGAGTTTGGCTCGTGTGCAAAAAGGAAGGGACAATAACACGGGATTTAAAAGTTAAAATGATGATCAGGTTTATTTACAACTACAAAAAAACATAAATCTTTCCATCCACAGGTTGGGAATAATAAAACTAATTCTGCCTGTGGGGAATTAAAACAAAAGTAGGGATGTCCCACTGGGCAAAGATTACTGGGCTCTGGACCAAAATAAGGATCTCCAAAGGTCCAAATTCTAAACTGAAGAAGAAGAAAATATCATTTCTGTAGCACCTCTCAAGATAAAAATCACGAGACGCTTCACAAAAACAAAAAAATATAAAAATTGTAAAAATATAAAAAAGCATTTCGAAAATGTTTAAAAATATATTTAAAATGAGCAAGAATAAGCAATTGCGATTTAAAAGAAAAAATGTTAAGAAAGAGAGAGAGTGAATAGGAAAGAGGGAAATCAGTGGATCCTGAGGAAGGTGGAATAGGTGGGGAGAGCAGAATAAAGAGAGAGTGGTGAAGAAGGTCATACAAAAGCCAGCTTGAACAAGTGAGGCTTCAGCTGCTTTTTGAAGGAGACCACTGAGTCCACTGATCTCAGGCACAGGGGGAGAGAGTTCCAGAGTCTGGGGGTTAACTGGGTGGTTAAACCAAACTCAAGGTGATATTTTAAACTAAACCGAAAACCCACAACACTCTAAAGCCCCCTTCAGACAGGCCATGAAAAACGGAAATGTTCTGGACTCGGTCTGTAAGACCTTTCTGTCTGAATACAAACATCCAGATAACGTGTTCCGGAATTTATCCGGACGAAGCCCCTAGTAACAGGTCCGGACTTGTTACGGACAGGGTGGCTGCTTCAGACTGGTGAGGTAAAGTTCCGGACAAGGGGGAGGGGGGGGAGGAGGGGACCGGGGGACGCTGTGCGCACCCAGATAGCTCGCTCCTGTAGCATGCGGCGAACCACGGCAGCTCGCCTCCTACGGTACCGCCTAGACGTGCGACGGAGCGCTTCACACCGCTTCAGTGATTCCTTTCACCATTGAGCTTCATCATCCAGGTCTCTTATGGGCTCGACACACGGGAGGCAACAAACGACCGCGATCAGCGAAATTTGTCGCTGTCGCTTTTATTACCTGACACACGGGAGGCGATCCGCGGCAGCGGCTAGCGGCAAAGCCATCTATGCGTTCTGTTCCATGGCGAAATCGAAACTTCCGTTGTTTTGTTTGGCTGTGTCAGGTTGGAGGGAATTAAGGTTATTTAAGCGGTTCAGAGTTAATAAAGCGGTAGATATGATGTTTCACAAGGTGCTGCTAGAGTTATGTGAAATCTTACTTCTGATTTTACTATATAAACATAATAATAATCAACTTATCCTTCATGTTTGCTCGGAGAAGTGCGGAGCATCCTGCCCGCTCATTGGTCAGTGAATGAAACCTCCGTTGATTGGTCCTCGCCCGAGCGACAGCGATGAAAAGTTGAAAATGTTTCAACTTTCTGGGATCGCATCGCTGGGTTGCACGTGCACGACACGTGCACGAGTGCAAACTTTCACACGCACGTTTTTTGCGTTTCGCTTAGTAGGAGGGAGACCTGCGATTATCGCTTTGTCGCGCATGTCTCATTGAAAATGAATGGAGGAGAGGCGATGTTGCCTCCCGTGTGTCGAGCCCTTTATGCATCTTCGTGTGCGCAGAATTATGCTTAAGTGCCTCGTAATTTTTATCTTGAGAGGCGCTATAGAAATGATATTTTCTTCTTCTTCTTCTTAACATAAGTCCAAATTCCCCCCCCCCCCCCGCCGCCGCCGTCAGACATCTGGAACTTTTCCCTGCTGTCTGAACGCAGCCGAAAGGACAAGTTCCGGTACAAAAGTAGTGTGTCTGAAAACACAGTTCCGGTTAAAAACCGGATTGAATTGTCCGCAAATGTTCCAGAATGTCTGTCTGAAAAGGGCTCAAATGTAATAAAAGGGAGATCTACACCACAAAAAAGATGAGCTCTAAACCAAAACGTAACAGCTTATCCAAACACAAGAAGCTGTTAGCAAAAATGCTAACAGTAGCTTTACCTACGTTAAATTCAAGTTACCAAGTTTAAATAAACAAAAATGCCCAGCAGCAAACAAACCAGCATGGAGGAGAGACTGCTACCACCAAAACAGCTCTCCTAATGTCTGAAAGAAGCTCCTTTATGAAGGGAGAAACGCTCCCGGTGATTTTCTACATCTGCGATAGAGACGGAGCAGTGCATCTGACCTCGGAAGTTGTTGTCTGTTGCCGGGAGATGAAGGCGGGCAAAACAGGAAAGGAATCTAGTAGTGGACGGACGTTGTTCCGGGTCTTCGTTATTTGGTGGAGATGTTAGTGAAGGCGGAGAAGAGGGCGAACTAGAGGAAAAACAGGCAGATTCCACCTCTATTTACAAACTCCTGGGGATGCAACAAGTGGGCGCGGTGCGTCGACTTCCGGATCTGACGTCGACAAATTTTTCGAATCGAGCCGTCGACGTCATCGAGACTTCGCTACAGCCCTAGTGTGTGTGTGTGTGTGTATGTATATGTATATATATATATATATATATATATATATATATATATATATATATATATATGTATATATATATGTATATATATATACATACAAATATGCAGGGTTTCCCCCAGCGCTTTATAAGCTGGGCGGCCCGCCAGGCTTTGCTTTCCCACCTGCTAGGATAAGCGTCATGCCCCGCCCCCCTCCCAGACCCTACCGTGTCCGCAGACACAAACGGCGCAAAAAAACTAGAGCCCTCCATTAGCTGATACTGGTGAGAAACAGCAGCGGAACGTGTGCAACCCCCCCCCCCCCCCCTATTTTAGAGGATAAATGTGAGGGAAAAACATGATAGACAGGAGGCTATAATAGGTCATCTTTCCAGTTTCTAAGGAGCACAAAGTTTGTGAATATTTTCTATTTCAGTCTCTAGCCATCTTCGCAACAGGTCAGAAAAAACAGTTTACCTAGGAGATTTTTTTTCTACTATGAAAATGTATAGGGTAATTGTTGGTATAATTTTTCCAATAGAAAGTAATTTCTCATAAACCACATTTGTTATCAGAGCATGTGAATGTCAGAGTAACGCTAAGGTTTGACTCCTGAGCAAGTATACAATGTTGTCATTCTTGAGAAAGTTAAGCAGCCATTGTGTTGCCACACGACTTGGTGATATCCTGCTTGTGTGGGCATGTGGATGGCTGCATATTTTTGCTCAGTGAAAACAAATGTGTGTTTATTTGTTTGCATGTGTGCATGTATTGGACTGTGATGACAAATTGACAAAGGACAGCAATTGTACCACCCATGGTTCACTTGCAAGCTGCAGCGTGGTGTGAAATGTGATTTATCTACACCATGCTTCATCCTCTGCTCTGGAAGACAAAGATTTTCAGTGACCAGCCCACAACACTGCATTATTTTATGACCTACAGATCAAACCATTTTCCTGTGATTGTTTTATTAATAACAGCTTTATTCTCTGCAACACCACACATCCCTTTCAGATCTCTGATATGGTTTGTTTTCTGCACCCACTGCTGCCGTTAGCATTGGTTTGATTGTTGCTGCTTTGGTGTATTAATTTAAGATCTGCACAAATGTTTGCATTGGGAACGTGAAGTGTAAAACGTGAAAACATCTTAAGATGCCTGCTGCTATGTGAATGAAACAATTGAAGAAATGCTAGTTGTTTTTGTTTCATTAGACTCGTTTCTTCATGACATCGAGAAATAATTAAGAACACCTCCTCATAGAAAAACAGTTTGGTTTAACTACAGCATACCAGGGCCCTCGTTTATCAAACGTTCGTAGAACCTATCCTATATTCCCCCCCCACTACCGAAATTTAGAATGTGTGTACGAACAGTCAAAAGACTGATTTATGAAATGTGCGGTGGCCTCTCGTACGCACTTTCCTCCGCAACCGTCCGATGATAAATCCCACCTGTGCGTACCCAGGTGCTCGTGTCCGTTCACTGCTATTTACATAAAGAAACGCCCTCAATTACCCATATTTGGTCATGCTACGTCCTCAGCATGTGAGGGAATTCCCTGTATTTTTTTTTCTGAAAAAATAAGAAAAACTTTATTGACAGCGAGATCGAAACACTGGCTGCCGAAGCGCAAATAAACCCCCAACAAGTTGCAGATGTTATAAACGCGGTCAGGACAGAGGAGAGGTTCCTGTCAGAAGAAAAAAAATGGATTTGATAAATGTCATTTTCATTCAAGAAGTTGTTCTGTTTGGACTTAGTTTCACTTGGAAATGTCTGAGAGTGCAGCCTCAGCCTCTTCTGAGCTGTCATTGAGTCTGGTTGTGTGTATAATCAGGGAGCAGAGGAGGTTCTGGGGGGCTCTTGTAGTTGAAAAATAAAATATGAACTGGAATCGGATGGTAACACATGTCCGCCATAGTGAAATATAAGGTTATCAATATTAAATAAGTAATATTACCCATCACATTTATAATTTCAAGTCAGTCCCTGTCCTCCATTTTTGTTTGTTGCTAATGTGAAAAAAATGTAAGGGCTGCTAGTTCATTTGTTTGACTGCTGCGGTTCATTCCCATCTTATGTCTTCATAAGTTATTAAAACAAGACAAGTTGAGTTTACCACAATGCCTGTTAGTGCATCCAACCGCGCAGCAAGAAATTACTAGGGATGCTCAATATCGGTATTGGCCAATGTTATTCATTTATTAACATATCAGTATCGGTCCGATAAATACAACTGGGCCGATTTTAACAAACAATATTTTTTCCATCTTATTTCCAGTTGTTTATCTGTTTCAGAGGGTGAAGGGGGTAATGTATATTTCTTTAGTCACGTGACAATGATTGTAATAATCTCAGAAGCTTACATGTGCAGAGTTACATCACGTGCAAAGGGTCAATTGTGAAATTCTAAAAATCCCAATAAAATAAGTCGAGTCATCATTAGAGAATTTCCATTGTTTTTAGACACATTACTGTGTGTCATAATTTTGTAGCAGCAGTAATTTCCATTCAGTTTGCTCATGAGAATGTGTCCTAATTCCATGCACAGAATGAACTTCATCGTTACTGTAGTAGGTTGTGTTTGTACTGTGAAGGTCAGGGGATTACAGAGCATTGTGTGTGAACTGTTTGCAAATTAACAAAGAGTTACTGTGTTCCACATTTTTAACTAACAATTTTCATTATCCTGAGAATAAAGATCCAGGCAGCACACATCAGGCAAGAGAATCTGTCATTTCCACCGGACGACCACACTGTCTCTGTACGAATATCAAACTGTCTCTGACATATCAAAATGGATGAAATCCCACCATCTCCAACTCAACCTCTCTAAAACTGAACTACTTGTCATCCCAGCAAAACCATCCATACAGCACAATATCTCAATCCAAAATGACTTCCAATCTCTGGCTCCTTCAAAGGCAGTTCGAAATCTGGGTGTTGTGATTGATGAACACCTGACCTTTAAAGATCATGTTGCCTCTGTTGCTCGTTCATGCCGCTTTGCGCTGTATAACATAAGAAAAATCCGACCATACCTAACACAACATGCCGCCCAGCTCCTGGTGCAATCTACTGTAATCTCCCGCCTTGATTACAGCAATGCCCTTCTACTGGTCTTCCAGGCTGTACTGTGAGACCTCTTCAAATGGTCCAGAACGCAGCGGCGTGTCTGGTCTTCAATCAGCCAAAAGGAGCACATGTCACCCCTCTGTTCATTGAGTTCCACTGGCTACCACTAGCAGCACGCATCAAATTCAAATTGCTAACACTAGCATACAAAGTCCGAGATGGTACGGCTCCCATCTACCTGAATCCTCTTGCAAAGGCTTACGTCTCGGCCCGGCCGCTCCGGTCATCACAGGATCGTCGGCTAGCAGTGCCTACACCACGCTCAGGACAGTCCAGACTCTTCTCATGCATCGTTCCACAAATGTGGAATGACCTTCCAAGCACTACAAGAACAGGGGCTTCCTTTTCGACTTTCAAGAAACTCCTGAAGACCCTGCTCTTCAGAGAGCATCTTAACTAGCACCCGTCCCCCTCTCTACTGTCCACTCCTTGTTCCCTCCTCTCCACGATTCATCATGCTGCCTCACTGCCACCTACGACTGACTGGAAATTGTTTGTTGTTGTTAGCCTCAAGGGCAACATGCCGATTATCACTTGTAAGTCGCTTTGGACAAAAGAGTCTGCTAAATACTAGGGATGCACCGATCAGGTTTTTTGTTGCCGATCACCGATACCGATATCAAAGAATGCTGATCACCGATACCGATCACCGATACCGATCACGTGGATTGGCCAGAAATTTTCTACAACATTATGAGTGCTACAAACTACATAATCTGGGAATAAAGGAAATGCAACCTAATCTAAAATGGTCTGTATTAGGGTTGTCACGGTGTGAAAATTTAACCTCACGGTTATTGTGACCAAAATTACCACGGTTTTTGGTATTATCGCGGTATTTTTTTAAACGTGCTACATTTTCACACAATTAAATAAACCCTGTATGTCAGGAAATATTGTCCTCAGTTAGTGTCTAAATTTAGCCTAAAATGTTTTATTTTGTAATTATGTTGTTTATTTGTTTATATTTTTCCCCTTTAGTCTTTAAAATACCAATATTTGCCCATAACTTCTTATTTTATGTCTGTTTGATGTCATCATTTTAAAAATATTAGATCAGATGATATTCAGTACTCAAGTAGCCTTCTAATCAGATACTTTTTTACCCTTACTTGAGTAATAAACCCTATATCAGGAAATTATTGTCCTCGGTTTGTGTCTAAATTTTGCCTAAAATGTGTTATTTTGTAATTATGTTGTTTATTTGTTTACATTTTTCCCCTTTAGTCTTTAAAATACCAATATTTGCCCATAACTTCTTATTTTATGTCTGTTTGATGTCATCATTTTAAAAATATTAGATCAGATGATACTCAGTACTCAAGTAGCCTTCTAATCAGATACTTTTATAACCTTACTTGAGTACTAAACCCCTTATCAGGAAAATATTGTCCTCGGTTTGTGTTCCAGTGAGCTTTGCAGATGTGGGAAAATGTCATCAGGCAGTAATCATTGTTAAATTCATAATTATTCTCGGAGAGAGACCAACTCTTATCTGCCCCTGGGAGCCCCGTAATGCATAGCGTCATTTCAACATGGGGGTGTCCGCGACACGGTTTATATGCAGGTAGCGGCGCTGCGGCTGCTTTATATAGTGACTTGTTGCATTCTACCTCAACCCAAATCCTCGGATCACGCATTTTAGCTAAAACGCTAACGTTAGCTTGCCTTGCGTTGACTGTAGAGTTGTGGGTGATGTTCACGTAGATGTGTCATGAGATTTGAAGCGTTGCTGCCTTTCACAGACACTTTTTCTGCACGTGCTGCAAACAGGATAGCCGTCTTCTATAAACTCCCTCGGCATTCTTCAAATATCTAAAAGATGCCCGTAATTCCGACTTTGTCTTCTTTGAGGGATAAAAAATGTCCTCCTGAGCGCTGCCGTCTCCTCCTTTGGCCATTATTTCAGCTTTAGCTTCAAGAAAGTTTTGTTGTAAACAGCAAAGCGTGCATGTGCCGCCGGTCTTGCAACTTCAGCAGATGATACGGTGGCTGGTAAGGGTCACCGCGCCTACACCGCAGCCACGGTAAACCCACCAAGATAATATAGTTTTTTTAAAAAACAAGACGGTTATTATTATTGTCAACTTTTTTTTTTTTTTTTTTTTTACCTGGGTTTACCGCTACACTGGTTACCGTGACAACCCTACCTGATCGGTCTGCTTTGATCTATTTTGAAAATTCCGATCAAAACCGATAGGGGCGCTCTCGGCCGATTACGATCAAATGCCGATCCATCGGTGCATCCCTACTAAATACATAAACATAAACATAAGAGAAGGATGGAAATAAATTACAGAAAGTTGTCTAAGGAAAAATTATAGACGAGTCTATATTTAATTATTATGAATAATGCATCTGGAAATTTATCTCTCAGGAATTTCATATTTAACAAAACCATTGAATTATTGTTTTCTGATTAGTAGGGCTGGGGGTAAACGATTATTTTTAAAACGATTATTCTGACGATTATTTTATCGAATAGTCGACTATTCTAATGACTATTTAGACAATTAATCTAATGATTATTTTTCTATTGCACAGTTGATAAAAACCAAAAAATCTCTAATAAATTCCTCAAAAAAATTGATAAATTCTTACTGTAAGAGAATAAACACTACAGGCCTTCCATTTTGTATAACACTGCGTTTATTGTGTTGGTTGGTTATGTTCTGGTGACGTGTAGAACTTGGGAGTGCAGGCTGCTGCCTGAGAGGTGGTAGAAGATGGAGTGTCTCCATGCTGCTTTGTTTTGGTCACTTATGTGCGTGAGGCGAGTGGTCTTACGGGTTAAACCAAACTCAGGTGATATTTTACACTAAACCGAAAACCCACAACACTCTAAATGTAATAAAAGGGAGATCTACACCACAAAAAAGATGAACTCTAAACCAAAACGTACGTAACAGCTTATCCCAACGCAAGAAGCTGTTAGCGAAGATGCTAACAGTAGCTTTACCAACGTTAAGTTCAAGTTACCAAGTTTAAATAAACCAAAATCACCCAGCAGCAAACAGACCAGCACGGAGGAGAGACTGCTACCACCAAAACAGCTCTCCTCATGTCTGAAAGAAGCTCCTTTATGAAGGGAGAAACGCTCCCGGTGATGTTCTACATCTGCGGTAGAGACGGAGCAGCGCATCTGACCCGGAAGTTGTTGTCCGTTGCCGGGAGACGAAGGCGGGCAACACAGGAAAATAATCTAGTAGTGGACGGACATTGTTCCGGGTCTTCGGTATTTGGCGGAGATGTTAGTGAAGGCGGAGAAGAGGGCGAACTAGAGGAAAAACAGCCAAATTTCTCCTCTATTTACAAACTCCTGGGGATGCAACAAGTGGGCGCGGTGCGTCGACTTCCGGATCTGACGTCGACAAATTTTTAGAATCGAGCCGTCGACTTCGTCGAGGCTTCGCTACAGCCCTACTGATTAGCAATTGATCCAAAATTCAATACATTTAAATACATAGATATTAATAAATACCATTTTGATAAAATTAGTCGCAGCTTGTTATCTTAGATCAACAAAATGTGCACTGAAATATGATAAATACATTTACCTAAACATGTAAGAAATATAGGTCTTGCTTGTCATAACACTGAAGTAACGGTAATAGTGGTACTTGTTTTAGGTTCATGATTGAAACACTAGCTGTACATATAAAATAAGAGGTTCTGTTAGAGGGAAGAACTTTGAATATCAAAAAAGGTTGGGAAACTCCCTGCATTTGTGTTATTTTGGACAACTCACCTTGTTTAGTTTTTTTTCTCACACTCTTACAGAATTTCATAAAGCCACCCAGTTTCAAAACCATCTCAGCCCAACTACATGCTCAGCTTAGACTACCAACTCATCCAATAATTTTCACTCGCAAGTTGGTTGGGTGTTCAGCAGAGAAACTACTGACTGCATACTATCTGAAAATCTTTTTAATATGTTGTATGTTTTTACAGCATTTTTAGAAATTGTCTTTATAATTGAATTAAAAAACACTGGAAACTCCTGACCTAATTTGATTTCTTTCTGTTGAGTATATTCAGAGTCTGCTGTCACTGATTCAGTGCCAAGCAGGGATTTTCTTCACATTAAATGCACATAAGGTTTAATGAGTCACATATAACATACAGGTGCTGGCCAGTAAATTAGAATATCATCAAAAGGTTGAAAATATTTCAGTAATTCCATTCAAAACGTGAAACTTGTACATTATATTCATGCAATGCACACAGACCAATGTATTTCCGATGTTTATTACGTTTAATTTTGATATTTATAGGTGACAACCAATGAAAACATCAAATCTGGTATCTCAGAAAATTAGAATATTCTAAAGGCCAATGAAAAAATGTTTGTTTCTCTAATGTTGGCCAACTGAAAAGAATGAACATGAAAAGAATGTGCATGTATAGCACTCAATACTTAGTCGGGGCTCCTTTTGCCTCAATAACTGCAGTAATGCGGCGTGGCATGGACTCGATCAGTCTGTGGCACTGCTCAGGTGTTATGAGAGCCCAGGTTGCTCTGATAGTCGTCTTCAGCTCCTCTGCATTGTTGGGTCTAGCGTATTGCATCCTCCGCTTCACAATACCCCATAGATTTTCTATGGGGTTAAGGTCAGGCGAGTTTGCTGGCCAATCAAGGACAGGGATACCATGGTCCTTGAACCAGGTGCTGGTGGTTTTGGCACTGTGTGCAGGTGCCAAGTCCTGTTGAAAGGTGAAGTCTGCATCCCCATAAAGTTGGTCAGCAGCAGGAAGCATGAAGTGCTCTAAAACTTCCTGGTAGACGGCTGCATTGACCCTGGACCTCAGGAAACAGAGTGGGCCAACACCAGCAGATGACATGGCACCCCACACCATCACTGACGGTGGAAACTTTACACTGGACCTCATGCAACGTGGATTCTGTGCTTCTCCGCTCTTCCTCCAGACTCTGGGTCCTTGATTTCCAAAGGAAATGCAGAACTTGCTTTCATCAGAAAACATAACTTTGGACCACTCAGCATCAGTCCAGTCCTTTTTGTCCTTGGCCCAGGCGAGACGCTTCTTGCGCTGTTTCATGTTCAAGAGTGGCTTGACACACGGAATGCGACACCTGAATCCCATGTCTTTCATGAGTCTCCGCGTGGTGGTTCTTGAAGCGCTGACTCCAGCTGCAGTCCACTCTTTGTGGATCTCCCCCACATTTTTGAATGGGTTTGTCGTCACAATTCTCTGCAGGGTGCGGTTATCCCTAGAGCTTGTACACTTTTTTCTACCACATTTTTTCCGTCCCTTCGCCTGTCTGTTAATGTGCTTGGACACAGAGCTCTGCGAACAGCCAGCTTCTTTAGCAATCACCTTTTGTGTCTTGCCCTCCTTGTGCAAGGTGTCAATGATTGTCTTTTGGACAGCTGTTAAGTCAGAAGTCTTCCCCATGATTGTGGTGCCTTCAAAACAAGACTGAGGGACCTTTTAAAGGCCTTTGCAGGTGTTTTGAGTAAATCAGCTGATTAGAGTGGCAGCAGGTGTCTTCTATATTCAGCCTTTTCAGAATATTCTAATTTTTTGAGATACCAAATTTGGAGTTTTCATTAGTTGTCACTTATGAATATCAAATTTAAATGTAATGAACATTGGAAATACATTGGTCTGTGTGCATTGCATGAATATAATGTACAAGTTTCACGTTTTGAATGGAATTACTGAAATATTTTCAACCTTTTGATGATATTCTAATTTACTGGCCAGCACCTGTACATTTCTGTCCTAAACCTTGTGGAAACAGACCTTTTTTGTCTCTTCTAATGAAATTTACAAGATCAACTTGAGACATCCCAGGTTATCACATGATTTTGGTGTTATTTCTGGCATTTTTCTGTTTCTTACAGTAAGACACCGCCCTGAAACCAAAGCAGACCTGCAAAGTAAAGCCTTGTGTGGGGTTTGTCTTGTTGGTACCTCTGCTGTTTGTGTGGGCCAGCAGAGCTCCCCTCAGGGCAGTAGTGTTTAGTTTGAGGTTTGTCTCTCCTTTCATGCTGAGCTTAGGGATTTTTACTGCAAGTTACCATGACAACTATTTATCCTATTGGATATAGAAACTTGTGCAGCAATTCCAGGAAGTGGGGTTACTTCCTCACTCAGCATGAACAACTTCCTGGCCTCTCCTGTATGGATATGTGCCAGGAGTCATTGACACCCATTCGTGTGCAGGCTTTGTTGACAGTTTTGTAATTACTTCCCTTATCAACTCAACCCCCTTCCGTTTCACTTTCTCTGTCTCCTATTTAAGGCTGGCTTTTCTGTGAACTCCAGCTGATCCACGCTTGCTTGTTGGCTTCTTTTCCTGATGGTATTTCTATCATTCCTGTATATTTTCATTTCCCTCTCTTTTTCGTTTGTATTTGTGTATTTTTTTTATTTTAATTTGATTAATTGAAAAAATGTTTTTTTATTGTGCTTGTGAAACGCCTTGTGATATTTATCATGAAAGACGCTGTAGAAAAAAACTTTCTTTGTTGTTTCTTCTTCGTAACAGAAATAAAAACCATTGATGCAATTTCTGTCAGATGTTGGCGTCTCGAATCATATGCTCCTACAAGCCATTTAAAAAGTTCCATTATTGTGACTTCATAATAAGGAAAATAAACATTGAACCAGCTTTAACATGTCGACCCTTAAGGCCGATTTATGCTTTTCTGCCAGCTCGAGAGTGGAGTCACACGCACACACATTGACAGAGACGTTTTCCCTTCAGACTTCTCCGTCAGATGGGGAGTTCCCCGCCAGGACAACAGAGGGCGTAGTGCTTTTCTGGGATATCCTGCCACCATTACTGTCATGTATCCAGTCTACAATAACATATTTCTTATTTTCTGTTGTGTTTATGTATTTCAGAGGCTTTTTAACGTGAACAAATTTGTCCCTTTTTCTCCTCCACCTCTACATGTGATCGCCACCTCAAAACTCACGTTTCCCATGAGTTCTGTTCACAAAAAATGCTTGCTGCTTATCTTTGTACTCCTTCAGTCACAAGTGAATAAACTTTCATATTTTTGGACTGTTTCCACAAGATGTTCTTTATTCTGCTAGATATCTTTGGCTCTCTTTACTTTTTGAGGGACCAATAGCGGTGCTGTTGTAGGGCTGGGTAGGGCTGGGCGATATGGCAAAAATAGAATATCACGATTTTTCCAATATTTTATCACGATTTCGATTTTATCATGATTTTTTATCCATGAATAGCATAACTTCAATTGCGTATTAAAGAAGAGAAACATTAAATAAATAAACATTTATTCATATTAGGGATAATCAGCACAGTGCTAACACACTTATATTTTAAACTCACACCAGAGATGATAAAAGCCCTGAGAGAAACAAATACAAAAATCAGTTTTTCTCGTTTTTCAAGTAACTTAACATAAATTAAAATCGTAAACCTATTTAAAGTGCAAACATGTCAATTGCAAACGTATTGTGCAAACATTAACTTGTTCAAAATACTATGTAGCTCCCAATTGCTCATGTAGTGGATAGTTAAGCTCAAATACGGCTCTGATGTGCGGCTGGACCAGAGATCGCTTGTGGTAGCAAAAAACAGCGCATTCTGAATATTTTCTGCAACAAGTCTCTAAATAAAGTAAACATTTCCAGTGCAGAGTGGAGACAACCCATAGAAGCACTGATTTGATCTCATTTCAGAGAAAAATAGAACAGGTTAGATGCACCTAATAAATAAAATTACTAACAAACTCAGGATTCTTTCTTTGCTTCACTGTTCTGGTGCTGAAAATAGCACTAATGCGGATCAAAGGAGATACACAGATAAATGCACCTCTTATTTATTATTTGGAAACTACATTTACTGCAGCTGGCAGAGGCAGAGATTGTTTCTATCGATACACGGAGTTTACAGAATCATTTTAAATTTTAATAGGGGAAGACTGCAGGAGGGAGCGGTAAAATACAGGTGGTCCCCAACAAAAACAAGAAACTACGAGTCTGATGAAACCCGCTGGTTTTCCATCAGGCAGTCACGGGTCAGCTCCAACGACCCAGTGACCGAACTCAGTCCGGTACCGACACCGGCTCGGCAGAGGGTGGACGAGCCGAGGCGGCGTCGTGCTCTGCTTAAGAAGCGGTGTTATTTTCCTGCTTCAGAAGAAGCGTCCAACGTGTTTTTACGCTTTCTCCGAGACATGTCACGTCACTGAGTTGTTAGCGCCGCGGGCTAAGGAAACCCTGCGTTCCTCTTCGGAACGAAAACCTCGTTGTCGCTCAGCCGCGGCGAAGCCATGTTTGTTCACACACAAATGAAAACAAGCGGGGCACTAATATATTACTATGACTCACTCTGATTGGTTAAGGGTCAAACAAAGGCGTGTCATTCGCCTGGGGTTAGTTCCATTTTCATTCAGAGGCAGAAATTCAACAGCAGAGCTGTGAATCGTGATAAAACGGTCTCTCAAAAATGACAGACCGTCAGCTGTGTAGATCGTAAAACGGTCTAAAATCATCATATCGCCCTAGGGCTGGGCCTTTGTTTGACCCTTAACCAATCAGAGTGAGTCATAGTAATGTCATAGTAATATATTAGTGCCCCGCTTGTTTTCACCTGTGTGTGAACAAACATGGCTTCGCCGCGGCTGAGCGACATCGAGGTTTTCGTTCCGAAGAGGAACGCAGGGTTTCCTTAGCCCGCGGCGCTAACAACTCAGTGACGTGACATGTCTCGGAGAAAGCGTAAAAACACTTTGGACGCTTCTTCTGAAGCAGGAAAATAACACCGCTTCTTAAGCAGAGCACGACGCCGTCTCGGCTCGTCCACCCTCTGCCAAGCCGGTGTCGGTACCGGACTGAGCTCGGTCACTGGGTCGCTGGAGCTGCCCCGTGACTGCCTGATGGAAAACCAGCGGGTTTCATCAGACTCGTAAAGTTTCTTGTTTTTGCTGGGGAACCCCTGTATTTTACTGCTCCCTCCTGCGGTCATCCCCTATGAAAAGTTTAAATGAATCTGTAAATTCCGTGTATCAATAGAAACAATCTCTGCCTCTGCAGTGGCTGTGCTGGGTCAATGTTATCGAGCTCAGTCCGGCTCGGCGGTGAACGAGCCGAGGCGACGTCCTGCTCTGCTTAAGAAGAGGTGTTATTTTCCCGCTTCAGAAGAAGCGTCCAACGTGTTTTTACGCTTTCTCCGAGACATGTCACGTCGCTAAATTATTAGCGCCGCGCGCTAACACGCCAATAGTGCAGCGTAGCCTGCTGGAGGTTTTAAGGGTTCAGATGAAAACACCTGACCTCTCAGGCTGCTCACACATCGATCTTAAGTTGTCGCTGTTGCGCTCATGCCGTAATACAGTATTAGATGCGGTTCAAGTCAGACATGAAAAAATAAATTTTACACGAATAAGTGATGCTTAGCCTGGTGGGGGGAGGAGAACCTGGCCTAATAAGCACTGGAGGAAACCCTGTCAAGATCGTCAACACTCGTTTATCTTATCGCTATTGAAACATGTATACCAAAAAGCATTATATCCACTGCTACCTTTCTAATTTTAAACTCAGTAACTTATGCTGTAACTTCACCTTGCCCTGCCTGCTCCTCTTTGCTGCCCGCCGGCTGTGATCACAAGCGACAACATAGTAGTTCCCGCTGCTTCTTCGAGAAACAATGCAAAAATAAAAATAAAAACTTGGGATCTTGTAGGCGTGGCGGTGGGATTTCAGCCGTGGCGGCCCGCCACGGCTACGCCTACGTAAGGGAAACCCTGTGCTGAGCAGACCACCCTGTAGTTTTTATTGTGGACTACCACCTTCAAGATTTTGAAAGTCAGAAATAATTAATTTAACATTTTTGTTCTTTTCTAGATACTGCTTTTTTCAGCAGGTTTTGCACACATTTTCCCCGGTTTTAGCAATTAGAATTTTTTTTAAACTTGTGCTTTTGTGCTTGTTCTGTTTGTCTTATGAGCTCATTCTCCACATGATGTCCACACACAATGCATTCCAGAACTAGAAGATTAGGTGAAAGTAAGGGGAAGAACCATGTCTGATTAGAAAGAGTCCACCTAACAGTAATCAATGAGCTAGGTAAAGTCTGTACTTCTTTGCCTGCACCATCTGGTCATAGTTTCATTGTTGACTTTGTCAATCAGGTCTTATCAAGTGCCTCATTCCTGGAAAATGTTGCTATCTGTGGTGAATTGATAGCAAAGTGTGAGAACAGCCAGTCGAGCAGAAAAGTCATAATGTGAGTTCTCCGAATAACAATGCACTAGTTAAGCATCTGAATGTGTGTGAACAGCAGTTTGTTTTACTTTCTGGCTGATTTAGGATTAGGGTTGAAAAGATTTTTCAAATTTTTGGTATGAGAGTTGGTAACCTTTACAACACTTAATGGAATGTCTGTGTGTGTTTTTATTGTGTGTTTATGCACAGTGTTAGGAAGGTTATCCAAAATGTGTTAGGATTATTACATCTGGCAGTTGTGTGGGAAGCAATTGGAAGATGCAAAGTATTTTTTCTGGTTTGTGCTTCAATTGTTTTCTTCCATCTGCACTGTGACAACAAAGTTAACTATGAAATTATTTCCCATATCAAACTATAAGCAGTCATTGTAAAATTAAGTACACTCTTAATTTTAAGGTTAACAGATGAGTACATGTAAGTGTTTGTTTAAAAATAGTTTAATAAAATCTTAAAGGAACACCTGATGTGAACACAGTCAATTTTGTTGGATACTCGTGCAATGACAATAGAACAATCTTGAGTCTTGTGAATTTTACTTAAAATTAGGCCAAAAAGCAAAGTCAGTGTTAGTAAACTTAACAGTTTAGTTTTACAGGGGATTAATTGAGTTTTTTGTATTCTGCCTGTAGCGAGAAGTCTCACTGCTCAGTCAGTCAGTCATTGATTTAGTTCATTGTGGTTTGTGGGGGATATTTCATGCACAGCTCTCATGGTGCCACCATGGCATTTAAATGTGGTTGAGGTTGGTACTTCAACAGGGTCATTGCAACACTGATTCTTTTCTTTTTCAACCATTTTTTTGTATATTTGTGGCTATTCTTTGGATTTATAATCTAATTGCTTGTCACAGTTTCAGTCATCAGCTGTCTGGCAAGTGACCTGCCTTTGAGTCCAAAATTATCTGAAGTACTCAATGCTGTGCTCAATTACTGTAATGTGCCCAAGTCTGGTAGTTGCAAAACAAGTTCAAACAACTGGTCATCTGCAACATGGGTTGGAGGTTTGTTTGGTCTCATTTTCAGTTTAAATTTCCTCACTTTTAACACTGTGGATGCTGATCTTGCCCAACAGCTCTGCTTCATACTCCTTGTGGTTTATCTATCTATCTATCTATCTATCTATCTATCTATCTATCTATCTATCTATCTATCTATCTATCTATCTATCTATCTATCTATCTATCTATCTATCTATCTATCTATCTATCTATCTATCTATCTATCTATCTATCTATCTATCTATCTATCTATCTATCTATCTATCATCGATCTATCTATCATCGATCGATCGATCGATCGATCTATCGATATACACATTCTGTGTGTGTATATATATATATATATATATATATATATATTAGGGATGCTCCGATCCGATCACGTGATCGGAAATCGGGCCCGATCATGTGACTTTTAAAAGATCGGAATCGGATGTTAAAGATCGGATTTAACCTTATAAAACAACAAGCATGACATTTTTAATCAATCTTGAGCTTCAAATTGAATAACAATGGCTTAATTTTGTACCAAGTTTCACTTCCTCAATAACAACATGACAACACCATACATCAGCCTTAACGTCACATGTTTTAAAGTGGACCGCGGAATTCAGGTTGCAGTTAGCTAGCAGGTTAATGCCCATCTCGCTCCAGGAGGGCAAAAAATGTCAGCGGTTTGGAATCATTTTAAACTGGAGACCGAATGCTGTCCAACAGCCACTTGCAACGTGTGCAAACTGAGTGTTTCACGTGGTGGAAAAGACAGAGCTGCTTTTAACACCACGAACCTGATCCGCCATCTCAAGAGCAAACATCCAGCTCAATATTCCGAGTTCACCACGACAACGCAGATCAAAACATGGAGCCAGCCGACACTGGAAGCTATGCTGAAAAACAAAGAAAAACTTTTTATGGTATCATGTTGGATGCCGTCATATAAATAACAATAATAATAATAATAATAATAATAATAATAATAATAACAGGTCAATTTGGAGGCAGTCTCCCTTTTTTCTTGCTATTTTATTGTATTGCTGAAGTATCGGATCGGGACTCGGTATCGGCAGATACTCAAAATCAAATGACTCGGAATCGGATCGGGAGCCAAAAAATGTGATCGGAACATCCCTCATATATATATATATATATATATATATATATATATATATATATATATATATATATATATATATATATATATACATGTGTGTATATATATATATACATGTGTGTATATATATATATACGTGTATATATATATATATATACGTGTGTATATATATGTATGTATATATGTATATACGTGTGTATATATATGTATGTATATATATGTGTATACGTGTGTATATATATGTATGTATATATATGTGTATACGTGTGTATATATATGTATGTATATATATGTGTATACATGTGTACATATATGTATGTATATATATGTGTATACATGTGTATATATATGTGTATATATATATATATATATATATTAGGGCTGTAGCGAAGCCTAGATGACGTCGACGGCTCGATTCTAAAAATCCGTCAACGTCAGATCCGGTAGTCGACGCACCGCGCCCACTTGTTGCATCCCCAGGAGTTTGTAAATAGAGGTGGAATCTGCCTGTTTTTCCTCTAGTTCGCCCTCTTCTCCGCCTTCACTAACATCTCCGCCAAATACCAAAGACCCGGAACAACGTCCGTCCACTACTAGGTTCCTTTCGTGTTTTGCCCGCCTTTGTCTCCCGGCAACGAACAACAACTTCCGGGGTCAGATGCGCTGCTCCGTCTCTATCGCAGATGCAGAAAATCACCGGGAGCGTTTCTCCCATCATAAAGGAGCTTCTTTCAGACATTAGGAGAGCTGGTTTGGTGGTAGCAGTCTCTCCTCCATGCTGGTCTGTTTGCTGCTGAGTGTTTTTGGTTTATTTAAACTTGGTAACTTGAACTTAACGTTGGTAAAGCTACTGTTAGCATTTTCGCTAACAGCTTCTTGCGTTTGGATAAGCTGTTACGTTTTGGTTTAGAGTTGATCTTTTTTGTGGTGCAGATCTCCCTTTTATTACATTTAGAGTGTTGTGGGTTTTCGGTTTAGTTTAAAATATCACCTTGAGTTTGGTTTAACCACCCAGTTTAGAGTTTGGAACTTTGGAGATTCTTATTTTGGTCCAAAACCCTGTAATCTTTGCCCAGCGGGACACCCCTACTTATTTGTACTTTTGTTTTAATTCCCCACAGGCAGAATTAGTTTTATTACTCCCAACCTGTGGATGGAAAGATTTTTTTTTTGTAGTTGTAAATAAACCTGATCATCATTTTAACTTTTAAATCCCACATTATTGTCCCTTCCTTTTTGCACACGAGCCAAACTCCCCAGGAAGAGTCGTAACACCACTCGCCTCACGCACATAAGTGACCAAAACAAAGCAGTATGGAGACACTCCATCTTCTACCACCTCTCAGGCAGCAGCCTGCACTCCCAAGTTCTACAAGTCACCAGAACATAACCAACCAACACAATAAAAGCAGTGTTATACAAAATGGAAGGCCTGTAGTGTTTATTCTCTTACAGTAACAATCAATTTTTTGGAGGAATTTATTAGAGATTTTTTGGTTTTTATTACCTGTGCAATAGAAAAATAATCATTAGATTAATTGTATAAATAGCCATTAGAATAGTCGACTATTCGATAAAATAATCGTCAGAATAATCGTTTTAAAAATAATCGTTTACCCCCAGCCCTAATATATATAGATGTGTGTGTGTATATATATATATATATATATATATATATATATATATATATATATATATATATATATATATATATATATATATATATATGTGTGTGTATAAATATATATAGATGTGTATATATGTATATATAGATGTGGCCTTTCTGCGTGGAGTTGCGTGTTCTCCCCATGCATGCGTGGGTTTCCTCCGGGTACTCCGGTTTCCCCCACAGATCACAACATGCCCTATAGGTTAAAAAAAAAAAATTGTAAGTCGCTTTGGGTAAAAGCGTCTGCTAAGCACATAAACATATATCTATGTATATATATATATATATATATAGATGTGTGTGTGTATATATATATATATATAGATGTGTGTGTATATATATATATAGATGTGCGTGTATATTAGGGATGCACCGATGGATCGGCATTTGATCGTAATCGGCCGATAGCGCCCCTATCGGTTTTGATCGGAATTTTCCAAATAGATCAGAGCAAACCGATCAGGTAGGGTTGTCACGGTAACCAGTGTAGCGCTAAACCCCGGTAAAAAGAAAAAAAGAAAAAAAGTTGACAATAATAACCGTCTTGTTTTTAAAAAAACTATATTATCTTGGTGGGTTTACCGTGGCTGCGGTGTAGGCGCGGTGACCCTTACCAGCCACCGTATCATCGGCTGAAGTTGCCGGCGGCACATGCACGCTTTGTTTACAACAAAACTTTCTTGAAGCTAAAGCTGAAATAATGGTCAAAGGAGGAGACGGCAGCGCTCAGGAGGACATTTATTATCCCTCAAAGAAGACAAAGTCGGAAGTACATAGGGCTGCAACAAACGATTATTTGGATAATCGATTAATCGGATGGGGTCTCGACACGATTAATCGATTAATCGGATTACATGGGGAAATTTTTAAAAACTGCTAGGGAAACGTTATTTCTCTCCTTCCTTCACTTTATTTAACACAACATTATTAGAAAACAGTTCAATAGCAGAAAAACAACATGCCATCACCTAAATTGTCTTATAAGGTGTATAGACAGAGACCCTAAGCTACATCTATCTGTGACCTAAAATGCTTGGTCCAAGTTAAACAGCTTAAGGGCAATTCTCATCTGTTTTGTTTGATCTCATCTGTTAACATTTATTTTAAATGTAATTAAACATAGGCTGTGAATTAATCAAAATTGATCACTATTTCCAAAACTGACTGAAAAAATACCAAATAAAACAAAAGTAAATGAATGCCATCCTCCTTGCGATGATGCCCTGGGCAACTGCCATAAAGTCACATCAAGAAATGCTGCTGATCATTCCAATGATCCCAAATAAGCCCCATTCCCACCTGTACCGGGTCGGCCCGGGCCGGGTAGCCCCAGTCGGCCCCAGCCTGGCCCGGTTGATTCCACACATCCTTGCCTTAAGCCCATGTGGGCTGATTCTACCCACCAATCAGAGGCTTGCTCTAATGGAAGGTGTGAATGGGCTGATTCTACCCACCAATCAGACGCTTGCTCTAATGGAAGGTGTGAATTTGCTGTCAGCAGTGGGCGTGTTGGCCCTGGTCGGCCTGAAGCAGTACCCCTCGGGAAGAGGGCCGAGAATGAGCCTTGGTTGGCCCGGGAAAATTCCAGGCCACCCAGATATGTAAACAACCTACGCTACCCGGCCCGGGCCGACCCGGTACAGATGGGAATGGCCCATTAGACTCACATTAGGCCACATGAAAGCAACTGAACCCAAAAATATATTAACCAGTATATAACTGCACTCTCACACAACACGCCTGCAGCAACAGTTAGGACTCCTCCCTCCCTTTTAAAAGCGTTTTTGCTTCCGAGGACATTGTGGTTGTAAAACCACATGCTAGTAGTCTGGCCCCGGTGTGATCAACCAGTTTCTGCGGGAATGTGACGGCGGAACCAGGGCCAGATTAACACTTTGTTGTACCCTGGGCAACAATATTCAAGGGCTCCATCATCACGACCCAAGGATCACCATAATGTGGTCACATACAGAATATTTTACTGTGATATGCAGTAAATATACTCAATACTTGAATGCCTGACAACACGTAACCCGCCCAGAGTAACCTTTGACCCACCTCGTGTGGACTGACCAATGAGGAGAGGGTCTTAACTTGAGGCCCTCTCTTCATTGGTCAGTCTGCATGAGACTGACTCTCAACTGACGTTCAGTCATAGGCAGCGAAGCGTCTCTGTGCAGCGCAAAAGCCCGGGTGGACAGTTTGTTTAATGTAGGGTGACCATATTTCCATTTCCAAACAAGAGGACAGGGGATCTGTGCCTATGACGTCACACTATGGCAACGCCACACAAACCATGTTGGGACCCATTTTTTGTAAGAACTAAATTAATATCAGATTCTGCCAATTAAAGGGCTCTAAAACAATTCATATGTAAATATTTTGCATATTTAATGCAAAATCTAATTTTTCTGCTTTAGTGCTGCAACAAGGTTTTATTAATAATAAATTATTATACCTTTTGTTTTACTACAGCATCGGTAAGCTTCCTGTGCACAGATTATTAAGGATGCTTGTTTCAGCTGTGAGATTAGACGATAGGATCAATGAAAAAATAAGTTGTCACACACTCCATGGAAACTTTCAGAGAATCCACAAATAGTGGCTTTCAAATGGTTTTGTTACTTTTAGCAGGTTTAGAAAAGCAGCAGATGAGACAGCGTGTCTGATAATTTAGTTTTTCATCTGATAATATTAGAACATGTCAGTAATGTCTGAGGGGCTTTTATAAACACCATATAACTAACACTACTGGAGAGGGCATGAATTACACAGAGGCTTCTGGGGAGCCCAGTTATGGGGGGGGGGGGGGGGGGGGGCATTTTGCCTTGGCCCCCAAAATGTCTTGAAACGGCCCTGGGTGTGTGACTGAGTTTTGAAGGTGATCTGAATTGTATCAGATGTATAAATATGACATGTGTATAACTTATTGTTTTTTACTGGTAAAAACGTGTAGTGGTGATAAATCTACCTACATTTGACTTTTCAACACTTTGTTTTGTTTTCTTGTTTTTATTTAACTATTTTCCTGTCCTGTCTGTCTCTCATCTTCCTGCATCTCCTCTTAATTCTCCAGAAAATCTGTTGCCTGGATTCTTACCTTTTCACCTCATCAGTTACTTTTGAGCAGATCAAAGGGATCTCCTGACTGAAAAGCGCAGAGCGCGTTTTCGATGCTGCGTGAGGTGACATCACCACAGCACAGGTGATGAGCTCCACAGTAGCGAGCTTCAGGCACAAATAAGACAGAAAATAGAGAACATGTGCGGACATGAACGATCGTGTGCTAATTATAGTTTTTTGGTTGCGCCACTTTGAGAATGGACCGTGTGCTGGAAGCAGCTGCCTGGATCGCTGCGCGACAATGCGGAACCGGTTCGCAGCAGCGCAAGTCTGCCGGCTCTCCCTCGCGCTGATCTGCCGGTACCGGCTCTCCCTCACGCTGATCTGCGGCTCTCCCTCGCGCTGATCTGCGGCTCTCCCTCGCGCTGATCTGCCGGCTCTCACTCGCGCTGATCTGCCGGTACCGGCTCTCCCTCACGCTGATCTGCGGCTCTCCCTCGCGCTGATCTGACTTGCTCTGGTCTGCGCGCAACGGCGGGCAGGAAGGGGGGGGGGGGGGGGGCTTTTGGAAGAGTTGTGCGACACAACGAATCGATGACGCAATTCGTTGCCAACGCTTTTAGTAATCGATTTTCATCGAATTTATCGATTCGTTGTTGCAGCCCTAGAAGTACAGGCATCTTTTAGATATTTGAAGAATGCCGAGGGAGTTTATAGAAGACGGACGGCTATCCTGTTTGCAGCACGAGCAGAAAAAGTGTCTGTGAAAGGCAGCAACGCTTCAAATCTCATGACACATCTGCGTGACCATCACCCACAACTCTACAGTCAACGCAAGGCAAGCTAACGTTAGCATTTTAGCTAAAATGCGTGATCCGAGGATTTGGGTTGAGGGAGAATGCAACGAGTCGCTATATAAAGCAGCCGCAGCGCCGCTACCTGCATATAAACCGTGTCGCGGACACCCCATGTTGAAATGACACTATGCATTACGGGGCTCCCAGGGGCAGATAAGAGTTGGTCTCTCTCCGAGAATAATTTTGAATTTAACAACGATTACTGCCTGATGACATTTTCCCACATCTGCAAAGCTCACTGGAAGGACACAAACCGAGGACAATAATTTCCTGATATTGGCTTTATTACTCAAGTAAGGGTAAAAAAGTATCTGATTAGAAGGCTACTTGAGTACTGAGTATCATCTGATCTAATATTTTTAAAATGATGACATCAAACAGACATAAAATAAGAAGTTATGGGCAAATATTGGTATTTTAAAGACTGAAGGGGAAAATGTAAACAAATAAACAACTTAATTACAAAATAACACATTTTAGGCAAAATTTAGACACAAACTGAGGACAATATTTTCCTGATATACAGGGTTTATTTAATTGTGTGAAAATGTAGCATGTTTAAAAAAAAACCCGCGATAATACCGAAAACCGTGGTAATTTTGGTCACAATAACCGTGAGGTTAAATTTTCACACCGTGACAACCCTAACCCCCAAATTCCACTACCTCCGCTCCGCTGCGCTCCGCTCCGACACGAACGCCGGAGCAAAATCGGTCCCGTTGTAGTCAATCAGAGCAATTCCACTACTGCGGCCGTGCTCCGGCAGTGCGGCGCCGTGCGCCGCCCTCTGTTCCGGCGTCCGGCAAAAATAGAATCGATCCTATTTTCGCCGGACGCCGGAGCACCTCCGCAGTAAATGGACAGAAATCACAACGGCCCAACAGGAAAAGGAGCGAGCACAATTTCCGTTTTTCACAATAAATCGATAAACAAAAGGCGTTTTTTGTTTCATATTTACAGGTTTAACAACTTTTAACAACTATCAATGGCGGCTGAAGTTTAAATGCACAAAAATAAGCCATAAATACAGTTTCTACTATCAAAGTAGTCACACTTTGTTGATCCAAACACTGCTGATCTCTCAACACAAATGATGGGCAGATTAAACAGCTCATGCCGATGTTTCTCCCACACAACGGGTGTTTGGATCTAACTTCCGCGTTTACTGCTCGGACTGTATCGCAAGATCTCGAAAATCCCGCGCATGCTTGTTTGCCCCCCTCAGGTCTCCGCACCGGAGCGGAGCCGTTGTAGAGCGGGTACCAGTAAAAATTGAGTTCGGAAGCGAGTGGCTGCGGAAGGCGGGGGCGGACCGGAGCAGAGCGGAGGTAGTGGAATTTGGGGGTCATACAGACCATTTTAGATTAGGTTACATTTCCTTTATTCCCAGATTATGTAGTTTGTAGCACTCATTATAATGTTGTAGAAAATTTCTGGCCAATGAACGTGATCGGTATCGGTGATCGGTATCGGTGATCAGCATTCTATGATATCGGTATCGGTGATCGGCAGCAAAAAACCTGATCGGTGCATCCCTAGTGTATATATATATATATATATATATATATATATATATATATATATATATATATATATTATATATATATATATGTGTATATATATATATATGTGTATATATATATATGTATATATATATATGTATATATATATATATATATATATGTGTATATATATATATGTATATATAGATGTTTATATTTATGTATATATATAGATGTGTATATATGTATATATATATATATATATATATATATAGATGTGTATATATGTATACACACATATATATGTATATGTGTATACATGTATATATATACATGTATATATATATACATATATACACACATATGTATATACATATACACACACACACACACACACATATATATATATATATATATATATATATATATATATATATATATATATATATATATATATATATATATATATTAGAGCTGAAACGATTCCTCGAGTACCTCGAATAATTCGAGTACAAAAAATCCTCGAGTCAAATTCTCTGCCTCGAGGATTCGTTTAATTCATATTTAATTAATTCATGGCTTTGCAATCGCCCGGGGTCATGTTTCACCCGGACCGAAATAAGTGACGCACATGCCCACTGGACTGAATGCACACGCGAGTAGCGAATATAACTTAACTTTCTCTTAACAACGTGGACCCGGGTGGAGTGCAAAAAAGACAGAAAAAGTCAAAGTTGTGGGACCATCTTTCACGTCGTAAGACGGAAAACGTAGTCCAGTATAAATACTGTAAAGTGGATTTAGCCTACCACAATACCACATCCTCCGTGCTGCAGCACCTATATGTCACTTCTGCAAGCGGACTCAGAGCCTCTACAAGATAATGCTTTTTAGCCTGTATTTCTATATATTCTGCGGACACTGTGCGACTTTTTCGTTTGTAGCACTCAGTTTCAGCTCACACCGTACATCTGGTAGCAACACGTCGGACTTAAAATGTGCTAAAAATAGCAGTTTTTACACAACATGTCGGACTTTCTATTGTGTTATTGATGTCTGTTGTCCCTCGGGGTTTCTGCAGGAGGACACGGGTATTTATGAGTGGCGGAGGAAAACGAAAGAAAGTAAATAAATGTTTTGTGATCAGTATAATTTGACAAAACCACAGCAAACATGCTTTTGGCAATCCTTGTTAGTGTGAGAAAAAAAAGTGTAGAAATTAAAATGGACGTGTGTTAATAGGGAAACAGCCGGCGAGCTGTTTGCGCCGTGAGCGGTTCTGGTTCTGTTTGGGCCGCAGCCGCTCGCAGCGTTATCCTCCTAGTTTTTGTCTGGCTTGCAGGCTAGCAGATTCTCACACGAGGGGAAAATCGGCTCAGGTTGTTTACTTATTTTTTGCACAGGCATTTGTTTACTGTGAAGTAAAGTTGAAGTGCTGAAGTTATGCAAACTAATTTTGAATAAAACTTGAAGAATAACTGGCAATTGCTTGCTCATTTTAAGAGGTCTTTCATAATTATAACATGCTATTTGATATCAAATCACTTTTATTGTCACGTCACATGTGCAGGTACACTGGTACAGTACATGCGAGTGAAATTCTTGTGTGCGAGCTTCACAGCAACAGAGTTGTGCAAAAATACAGTAATGTAAAAACAAGTAAAATATAAAAATGGCTAATCTAAGTATACAAATGAATAAAGTAAACAATAAGATAAGAGATATAAAATGTACAGAGGTTGGTATGTGCAAAACAGTGGCATTAATGTACAGTATGGAGCGTGTAATGTTGGAACTTGGTGGAGCTCGCGACGAGTCAGCCATACTCGACGCCATCTTGGCTCATCAATATATGATATAATGTTTTACAAACACAAAAGGGTAATTTATTAGAGTACTTGATTAATCGAAAAAAAGATTCGATAGAGTACTCGATTACAAAAATATTCGATAGCCGCAGCCCTAATATATATATATATATATATATATATATATATATATATATATATATATATATATATATATATATATATACCGTAAATCCTCTAATACAAGCCCGGGCCTGTATTTGACTCAAGCTCAGCAAGCTCCAGGCCTTTATTGGAAGGAGGGCCAGTATTAGAGGCAGGCCTCTATTTCTATTTGAGCAAAATGAACTAATAGTTCGCTGGAGTTTTTGACAATTAAAATTGCGCCCACATTTTCAAAGTTAAACACATTTCTTTTAACAACGGTAGTTCCTGCTTCAGCCCTCTCCCCCCTCCCCCTGCGCAGCATCCGCAAACTCACTGATGCGCCTGCAGCCTCTCGGAGTTCCTGCTGCTCTAAACATTAAAATAATTATTTCATTTTCTGTTCCTCACTTCTGATTACCTTCAATGGTGTCTGTTTGTTGCAACCAGCAGGTACAAAAACTAACTTGTTTTTATTTGACTATTTTTCTGTCCTGTCTGTTTATTATCTTCCTGCATCTCCTCCCAATCCTAAAGAGAAATTGCTACCTGGGTTCATATATATTCACCTCATGAGTTACCTTTGAACTGCAGTTCTAAAAGATCTACCGACCGCAAAAACAGCGGAGCGCTTGCTGTTTGTCGGCCGTATCAGTGATCAGTGCGTTGGAGGACAAGGTGATGCGCGCAGCGCCCCGCTCCACAGCATGCAGCGAAACGCATCAGGCGCAAATAAAAGACAGAAAACATTAAAGGAAATGAACTGACATAAACGATCGCGTGTTAAATTAGTTTTTGAGGTGGCGGCACCTGATTGTTACTGTGGCTGTGCTCAGGAGGCAGATATACCGACCGCGAAAACAGCGGAGCGCTCCCTGCTTGCCGGCCGCATCAGTGATCTGTGCGTCGGAGGACAAGTTGATGTGCCCCGCTCCACAGCAGCGATACACATCAGGCGCAAATAAAAGACAGAAAACATTAAAGGAAATGAACCGACATGAAAGATCGCGTGTCAGTACCTACGGTCTGGCACAGCGAGTTGCCCCACCCCCCGAGCGCAGGAGCTTGTCACCTGCTGACAGCAGGCTGCTGTCTTTTCCGAGGGCTGCATCTTGCCGGTCATTATCACGTGACAGCGACTAGTCGACGACAGGCATAAAAAGTCACTATAGTGAAGTTGACTAGTTCATACACCCCCTACTGCTGCTCTCCAGAGTGTTCTGCAGCATAATCAGCACGTTCTCTTTGAACTTGATAGTGTAATGACCTGGCTGGGGTTGTAAGCCAGGTGCATTCTGGGTATTGTGTTATATGTGTTTCCTATCGTTCTGCTAGTTCCTATGTGCTGATTTGCGTGTTGTGTGAGTGTTATGTAAGCCACAGGGAAGGTGATGTGTGTTCTGTGGAGCGGGTTGAATTAGCATGGTTAACTGACACCGTGACTCTGTGTGGTAGAAGCGTGATAGAGGATCGTGTCTGTAGCGTTACAAAGTGTTGAAGAAAAAGCCTAGTAAAGGTCTGCGTGAACCTCTACTACCTCCTGCTGGTTGATTTGGGGACTATAACCCTGCCGCTGGGACGCTCATACTTGCTTGTTACCACATTCCACCCGGCCACAATAAGAGACCAGCCATTATTTACCTCCGCTGACTCCGACACCGGCCAAAATTGGAGACCCGGCCTTTAATTGAATACCGGCCTGTATTAGAGGATTTACGGTGTGTGTGTGTGTATATATATATATATATATATATATATATATATATATATATATATATATATATATATATATATATATATATATATTAGGGTTGTCACGATACTAAAATTTCAAACTCGATTCGATACTTGAAAAAAACTCGATACTCTATTCGATACTATTTAAAAACACCAATTTATTGAACAAGTTTATTAAAAAAATAACATTCCTCAATTTATATTGCAAAAATGAAATGTTAAGAATTAAGTGTATTAAGTGCTTAAACCTTTCAAGTATCAGCATTTTTAAAACGTGCATACAAAAACTGGCGAAAGTTAACACTTTAAATCATGAATTGTCTCACTATATATACACTATTTGCAGAGTGATGTTTTGCTGCTTAAACTCTGTTTAAGGTGCATTTTTGTCATAAGATGTTATGCCATATGTTTTGTTCTGTACTTTTGAACAACTCTGTTGGTCAATAAAGGGAGAAAACAAATTCCTCCACAGTAGGACAAAGGTACATCTACTGGTAATCTTAATAAAAACAGACTGGCGCACGGCAGTGATGTCATTAAAAGCGCCGGTTAATTAGCCACGGCTAGTCTGTTTACGCCTAGAAATCCCAGACCCGCTCCAAACGAACAGGGAGAATCATTAATGATTCCTAACAAAACCTTTCGACATGAAGATGTTTTGGTCCAACTAATGTCTTATTTCGAGGCTGCACCATGGGTGCCCGTCCGCACCCGTTATAAGGATATACGCTGACGGCGGTTCGCCGATGGATCTAAATACCCCGGGGAATCCAAGTAGCACCAAAGTTGTCAGCGTGAGTAACTACTGACTTTAGGGCTGCAGCTATCGAATATTTTTGTAATCGAGTACTCTATCGAATCTTTTTTTCGATTAATCGAGTACTCTAATAAATTACCCTTTTGTGTTTGTAAACCTTTATATCATATATTGATGAGCCAAGATGGCGCCGAGTATGGCTGCCTCGTCGCGAGCTCCACCAAGTTCCAACATTACACGCTCCATACTGTACATTAATGCCACTGTTTTGCACATACCAACCTCTGTACATTTTATATCTCTTATCTTATTGTTTACTTTATTCATTTGTATACTTAGATTAGCCATTTTTATATTTTACTTGTTTTTACATTACTGTATTTTTGCACAACTCTGTTGCTGTGAAGCTCGCACACAAGAATTTACTCGCATGTACTGTACCAGTGTACCTGCACATGTGACGTGACAATAAAAGTGATTTGATTTGATATCAAATAGCATGTTATAATTATGAAAGACCTCTTAAAATGAGCAAGCAATTGCCAGTTATTCAAGTTTTATTCAAAATTAGTTTGCATAACTTCAGCACTTCAACTTTACTTCACAGTAAACAAATGCCTGTGCAAAAAATAAGTAAACCTGAGCCGATTTTCCCCTCGTGCGAGAATCTGCTAGCCTGCAAGCCAGACAAAAACTAGGAGGATAACGCTGCGAGCGGCTGCGGCCCAAACAGAACCAGAACCGCTCACGGCGCAAACAGCTCGCCGGCTGTTTCCCTATTAACACACGTCCGTTTTAATTTCCACACTTTTTTTCTCACACTAACAAGGATTGCCAAAAGCATGTTTGCTGTGGTTTTGTCAAATTATACTGATCACAAAACATGTATTTACTTTCTTTCGTTTTCCTCCGCCACTCATAAATACCCGTGTCCTCCTGCAGAAACCCCGAGGGACAACAGACATCAATAACACAATAAAAAGTCCGACGTGTTGTGTAAAAACTGCTATTTTTAGCACATTTTAAGTCCGACGTGTTGCTACCAGATGTAAGGTGTGAGCTGAAACTGAGTGCTACAAACGAAAAAGTCGCAGAGTCCGCAGAATATATAGAAAAACAGGCTAAAATGCATTATCTTGTAGAGGCTCCGAGTCCGCTTGCAGAAGTGACATTTACAGGTGCTGCAGCATGGATGATGTGGTGTTGTGCTAGGCTAAATCCATTTTACAGTATTTATACTGGACTACGTTTTCCACCAACGTGAAAAATGGTTCCACAACTTTGACATTTTATGTCTTTTTCGCACTCCACCGGGGTTCAAGTTGTCCGCCATGGCTTAAGAGAAAGTTAAGTTATATTCGATACTCGCGTGTGCATTCAGTCCAGTGGGCATGTGCGTCACTTATTTCGGTCCGGGTGAAACATGACCCCGGGCGATTGCAAAGCCATGAATTAATTAAATATGAATTAAACGAATCCTCGAGGCAGAGAATTTGACTCGAGGATTTTTTGTACTCGAATTATTCGAGGTACTCGAGGAATCGTTTCAGCTCTAACTGACTTAAACACAAGTTTGGGAGCCAAGAGGTAACCAGCACTCTGGTCCCTCGTCTGTTAAAAACCTCTAAAAGCTCTTAAGCTTCTCTAAGCTTAAAGAACTAAAACCCATTTAAAAGCCATTAAAACACCAATAAATGGAGCACATGAGAGAACTGGCACAGATCCAGTCTCTCCCTTCCTCCTGGCAGCTCTCCTTTTATGCTGCTCAGGAGGTGATCAGCCCAAGTGAGTGCAGCTGTGCAGGTAGGAGGAGGAGGCAATGCACTGATTGTCCTCTGCAGTGTCTGTTTTCTGAGGTTAACAGCAACAGCTGTAACAAAACAAACGTACTGCATGCTAGAAATTAAGTCCGGGTTGCAATAAACGGGAGTTTCCTTTAAGCACATAAGCGTGAATATACAACTACGTGTCGGACTTGGTATGCTAATTAAGTTGGGCTGTGAAGCGCCTCCCAAATTTGCTGTTTTTGTTTATTTATTTGGCAGACAAAACTTGGATCGGAGACAACTCGCGTGGGAAATTGCAATGTAGCCATGCGGCGTCTTCTTCTGTTTGTCTGGGAGGCGGAGGTTGCTTTACGGCATCTGGCTGTCGTGCGTGTCGGTGTACTTGAAGAAGGCTGTGTATAATAGTCCATAATATCGATACCACAGGGATGGAATATCTAATTTAGATACCACTTTTAGTATCGATTTATATCTAGGTATCAATTTGTTTGACAACACTAATATATATACAGTTGTGGTCAGAAGTTTACATACACTTGTAAAAAATATAATATGATGGCTCTACTGAGTGTCCCGTTATTTCTAAAACTCTGATTTTTCTCTGATAGAGTGATTGGAACAGATACTTCTTTGTCACAAAAAACATTCATGAAGTTTGGCTCTTTAATGTCTTTATTATGGGTTAACAGAGAAAAGTGATCACATTTGCTGGGTCACAAATATACATACAGCAACATGAACTAGCAATTTTGGTGACTTAGAAACGTGTCAGTGAACTGAGCTTCATAGCATGGCCTCTTAACTTCTTGTGAGTGATTATGAGTGACTACAGCTGGTGACTTCTCTTAGGCTAGGTAAATAGGGCTCATTGGATACAAACGCCCACAAACGCTACAATGGGAAAGTCAAAGGAGCTCAGCATGGATCTGAAAAAGCGAATTATTGACTTGAACAAGTCAGGAAAGTCACTTGGGGCCATTTCAAAGCAGCTGCAGGTCCCAAGAGCAACATTGCAAACAATTGTTTGTAAGTATTAGGTGCATGGCACTGTTTCATCACTGCCAAGATCAGGAAGAAAACGCAAGCTATCACCTGCTGCTGAGAGAAAATTGGTCAGGAGGGTAAAGAGTGAACCAAGAATCACCAAAAAGCAGATCTGCCAAGAATTAGAAGCTGCTGGAACACAGGTGTCATTGTCCACAGTCAAACGTGTTTTGCATCTCCATGGACTGAGAGGCTGCCGTGCAAGAAGGAAGCCCTTGCTCCAAAAGCGGCACCTTAAGGCTCGACTGAAGTTTGCTGCTGATCACATGGACAAAGATAAGACCTTCTGGAGGAAAGTTCTGTGGTCAGACGAAACAAAAATCGAGCTTTTTGGCCACAATGCCCAGCAATATGTTTGGAGGAGAAAAGGTGAGGCCTTTAACCCCAAGAACACCATGCCTACAGTCAAGCATGGTGGTGGGAATATTATGCTGTGGGGCTGTTTTGCTGCCAATGGAACTGGTGCTTTACAGAGAGTAAATGGGATAATGAAGAAGGAGGATTACCTTCACATTCTTCAACCTAACCTCAAATCATCAGCACGAAGGTTGGGTCTTGGGCGCAGTTGGGTGTTCCAACAGGACAATGACCCCAAACACACATCAAAAGTGGTAAAGGAATGGCTAAATCAGGCTAGAATAAGGGTTTTAGAATGGCCTTCCCAAAGTCCTGACTTAAACCCCATTGAAAACATGTGGACAGTGCTGAAGAAACAAGTCCATGTCAGAAAGCCATCAAATTTAACTGAATTTCACCAATTCTGTCAAGAGGAGTGGTCAAAGATTCAACCAGAAGCTTGCCAGAGTGGATGGCTACCAAAAGCGCCTAATTGAAGTGAAAATAGCTAAGGGACATGTAACCAAATATTAGCACTGCTGTATGTATATTTGTGACCCAGCAAATGTGATCACTTTTCTCTGTTAACCCATAATAAAGACATTAAAGAACCAAACTTCATGAATGTTTTTTGTGACAAAGAAGTATCTGTTCCAATCACTCTATCAGAGAAAAATCAGAGTTTTAGAAATAACGGGACACTCAGTAGAGCCATTATATTATATTTTTTACAAGTGTATGTAAACTTCTGACCACAACTGTATGTATATATATATATATATATATATATATATATATATATATATATATATATATATATATATATATATATATATATGCATACACACATATATATATATACACCTGACTGATCCACAGACCATGTGCATGCTGAACTGTAGAGAGAGATCCGTGCAAATCATGAATCAATGATGATCTGTTGTAGCCCTGCGGTATTCCAGTAATCAGAAAGTTGCAGGTTTGATCCCGGCTCCGGATAGAGTTCTGCTGTTGTGTCCTTGGGCAAGACACTTAACCCACCTTGCCTGTTGGTGGTGGTCGGAGGGATCGGTGGCGCCTGGGCTCGGCAGCCTCGCCTCTTTCAGCACACCCCAGGGCAGCTGTGGCTACATCGTAGCTCATCATCACCAGTGTGTGAATGTGTGTGTGAATGGATGAATGATACACTGTAGTGTAAAGCACTTTGGAGTCCTTACTCTGAGAGGCGCTATACAAGTGGGGGTCATTTATCATTTAGTATTCTTCCCCTGGAAATCATTGTTCTAAAGCTTATAAATGGTCACCAAATTTGACAGGCAGCTACAGTTGCATTTCTAAAAAAATTGCTGAATTTTCTTTTTGCATTCCATTATATATTTGAATGCTCCCAACTAGCAAATTGACAATAATCCCTCAGTTTGTGGCTGTTTAGACAAATGCTAATACTTCTTAACACATTAATTTGATTAGCAGTATGTAACCAATAGTAATGGTTTGTTTGAGGTACTCATTTATCCCACCCATTATAATCAGGTGAATTTTTAAATATGTTCAGGTGTTTACTGTTTATAGTAGGGCTGCAACAAACGATTATTTGGATAATCGATTAATCGGATGGGGTCTCGACACGATTAATCGATTAATCGGATTACATGGGGAAATTTTTAAAAACTGCTAGGGAAACGTTATTTCTCTCCTTCCTTCACTTTATTTAACACAACATTATTAGAAAACAGTTCAATAGCAGAAAAACAACATGCCATCACCTAAATTGTCTTATAAGGTGTATAGACAGAGACCCTAAGCTACATCTATCTGTGACCTAAAATGCTTGGTCCAAGTTAAGGGCAATTCTCATCTGTTTTGTTTGATCTCATCTGTTGACATTTATTTTAAATGTAATTAAACATAGGCTGTGAATTAATCAAAATTGATCACTATTTCCAAAAATGACTGAAAAAATACCAAATAAAACAAAAGTAAATGAATGCCATCCTCCTTGCGATGATGCCCTGGGCAACTGCCATAAAGTCACATCAAGAAATGCTGCTGATCATTCCAATGATCCCAAATAGACTCACATTAGGCCACATGAAAGCAACTGAACCCAAAAATATATTAACCAGTATATAACTGCACTCTCACACAACACGCCTGCAGCAGCAGTTAGGACTCCTCCCTCCCTTTTAAAAGCGTTTTTGCTTCTGAGGACATTGTGGTTGTAAAACCACATGCTAGTAGTCTGGCCCCGGTGTGATCAACCAGTTTCTGCGGGAATGTGACGGCGGAACCAGGGCCAGATTAACACTTTGTTGTACCCTGGGCAACAATATTCAAGGGCTCCATCATCACGACCCGAGGATCACCATAATGTGGTCACATACAGAATATTTTACTGTAATATGCAGTAAATATACTCAATACTTGAATGCCTGACAACACGTAACCCGCCCAGAGTAACCTTTGACCCACCTCGTGTGGACTGACCAATAAGGAGAGGGTCTTAACTTGAGGCCCTCTCTTCATTGGTCAGTCTGCATGAGACTGACTCTCAACTGACGTTCAGTCATAGGCAGCGAAGCGTCTCTGTGCAGCGCAAAAGCCCGGGTGGACAGTTTGTTTAATGTAGGGTGACCATATTTCCATTTCCAAACAAGAGGACAGGGGATCTGTGCCTATGACGTCACACTATGGCAACGCCACACAAACCATGTTGGGACCCATTTTTTGTAAGAACTAAATTAATATCAGATTCTGCCAATTAAAGGGCTCTAAAACAATTCATATGTAAATATTTTGCATATTTAATGCAAAATCTAATTTTTCTGCTTTAGTGCTGCAACAAGGTTTTATTAATAATAAATTTTTATACCTTTTGTTTTACTACAGCATCGGTAAGCTTCCTGTGCACGATTATTAAGGATGCTTGTTTCAGCTGTGAGATTAGACGATAGGATCAATGAAAAAATAAGTTGTCACAAACTCCATGGAAACTTTCAGAGAATCCACAAATAGTGGCTTTCAAATGGTTTTGTTACTTTTTGCAAGTTTAGAAAAGAAGCAGATGAGACAGCATGTCTGATAATTTAGTTTTTCATCTGATAATATTAGAACATGTCAGTAATGTCTGAGGGGCTTTTATAAACACCATATAACTAACACTACTGGAGAGGGTATGAATTACACAGAGGCTTCTGGGGAGCCCAGTTATTGGGGGGGGGGGGGGGGGGGGGGGGCATTTTGCCTTGGCCCCCAAAATGTCTTGAAACGGCCCTGGGTGTGTGACTGAGTTTTGAAGGTGATCTGAATTGTATCAGATGTATAAATATGACATGTGTATAACTTATTGTTTTTTACTGGTAAAAACGTGTAGTGGTGATAAATCTACCTACATTTTACTTTTCAACACTTTGTTTTGTTTTCTTGTTTTTATTGAACTATTTTCCTGTCCTGTCTGTCTCGCATCTTCCTGCATCTCCTTTTAATTCTCCAGAAAATCTGTTGCCTGGATTCTTACCTTTTCACCTCATCAGTTACTTTTGAGCAGATCAAAGGGATCTCCTGACTGAAAAGCGCAGAGCGCGTTTTCGATGCTGCGTGAGGTGACATCACCACAGCACAGGTGATGAGCTCCGCAGTAGCGAGCTTCAGGCACAAATAAGACAGAAAATAGAGAACATGTGCGGACATGAACGATCGTGTGCTAATTATAGTTTTTTGGTTGTGCCACTTTGAGAATGGACCGTGCGCTGGAAGCAGCTGCCTGGATCGCTGTGCAACAATGCGGAACCGGTTCGCAGCAGCGCAAGTCTGCCGGCTCTCCCTCGCGCTGATCTGCGGCTCTCCCTCGCGCTGATCTGCCGGCAATCCCTCGCGCTGATCTGACTTGCTCTGGTCTAGGGCTGCAACAAACGATTATTTGGATAATCGATTAATCGGATGGGGTCTCGACACGATTAATCGATTAATCGGATTACATGGGGACATTTTTAAAAACTGCTAGGGAAACGTTATTTTTCTCCTTCCTTCACTTTGTTAAACACAACATTATTAGAAAACAGTTCAATAGCAGAAAAACAACATGCCATCACCTAAATTGTCTTATAAGGTGTATAGATAGAGATCCTAAGCTACACCTATCTGTGACCTAAAATGCTTGGTCCAAGTTAAACAGCTTAAAGAGCAAGTCAACCCCTACCAGAGTCTAACTCCACTCCCACTTCATGTTTGAAAAATGCAACACATGCTGTTGCCTGGCAGACCGAGAGGGCGGAGCCGCTAACAAATACACACACACTCAGGCTCATGACAGCATTGTGACATCATAATGTACCAGTTTACATCATAGCCAATAGCAGTGGCAGATTTAAATTAAAATACAGTGCAGAGTTTTTACCTGACAACGGCACAACACTGCCAGTTTTAGGCAGAATATTTAAATTTTAACTAAGATGCACTGAAGTGCCAAATTATTGACGACACGCGTCTGCAGCACGATTAGACACTCGTTTATTTAGTTCATCAGCAAAAAAAAGTTTATTTGGGGGTGACTTGCTCTTTAAGGGCAATTCTCATCTGTTTTGTTTGATCTCATCTGTAGACATTTATTATAATTGGGGATGTCAAACAACTAACTTTTAAATGTAATTAAACATAGGCTGTGAATTAATCAAAATTAATCACTATTTCCAAAAATGACTGAAAAAATACCAAATAAAACAAGAAAATGAATGCCATCCTCCTTGGGCAACTGCCATAAAGTCACATCAAGAAATGCTGCTGATCATTCCAATGATCCCAAATAGACTCACATTAGGCCACATGAAAGCAACTGAACCCAAACATATATGAACCAGTATATAACTGCACTCTCACACAACACGCCTGCAGCAACAGTTAGGACTCCTCCCTCCCTTTTAAAAGCGTTTTCGCTTCTGAGGACATTGTGGTTGTAAAGCCACATGTTAGTAGTCTGGCCCCGGTGTGATCAACCAGTTTCTGCGGGAATGTGACGGCGGAACCGGTTCGCAGCGGCGCGAGTCCCCCCCCCCCCCCCCCCCCCCCCGCCTATCTAATAGCGTCGTGCTTACAATTTTATAGACTTTTTTTACGAGCTTAGGGCATGTCTAGCCTGTGTAATAATCAGGGGCTTGGGTGAATCACTTTTGAAAAGTTTTTAACTTACCCGGACACCGAGCTCTCTCCTTCCTCGCTGATGATTCTGACATGCTTGCGTTTAAGACGCTGCATCATCACCGTAGTATCCCCGTGCCATGCTAAGTCTGACCTACAAACGTTGCATGTCTTCGCCTGATTTAACTGAAAATGCTCCCAAACTTTAGAAGTTTTTACTTTTTTGGGGTCTCGCTGCTTCTGCCATGTTCCTCTTGCAAACACCTGCCGGCTCTCCACCGGTCTGCGCGCAACGGCGGGCGGGAGGGGAGGGGGCTTTTGGAAGAGTTGCGCAACACAACGAATCGATGACGCAATTCGTTGCCAACGCTTTTAGTAATCGATTTTCATCGAATTTATCGATTCGTTGTTGCAGCCCTACTCTGGTCTGCGCGCAACGGCGGGCGGGAAGGGGGGGCGCTTTTGGAAGAGTTGCGCAACACAACAAATCGATGACGCAATTCGTTGCCAACGCTTTTAGTAATCGATTTTCATCGAATTTATCGATTCGTTGTTGCAGCCCTAGTTTATAGCAATACATTTAAAAGATGTTGCATCCTTTTTAGCAGATAATTATATCTGGAATTTCTTTGATGTTTTTGTATTTTCACAAGTTGTGTGTGTTGCATTTATTAGCAAGTGTCTGTCTCTTTTGGGGTCAAGAGTCCCAAAATAGAGATGCTTTTTGTGTTTTATTTTTTTGTACTGCTGCAGGAGTCAGCAGTACAGTGAATATTATAAGAGGTGCATGTGCTGGTGTACACACAGAGGATAATGAGTGTGAATGCCAGTTAGGATTATGAATTTTATAGTGGTTTATGTATGGTGTCTCCATGTCTAATGTTTGTCAGCCTCACTATAAATTGTTGGTTTGGGCCTTTACTCTGGTCATAGATAGATCCTGTGAAAGTTGGCACTTGATAGTAAAATGCAACACATTTTAACACAGCAAAGCTGTATAAAGAATTACTCATGCTCTTTAAATGTCATTCAGAAGTAGTTCTTGACTAGGAGAATTTTGAGATTAATCTAGGTGCAGGAAGTAACACTACTGCTGAGCATACTTCCTGTAATGCAATGACTGCTTTGTGAAGACATTGTTGGCATTTCTTAAAACTCAGCTGACTTACTCCCAGGTTTTGTAAAAAGAGCTCTGTTCAGCAGAAAAGTGATGACTGTAATAATAACTTAATATGTGAGGCAATCAAGAAAATCTCTGTGACTGCTATCCAACCACTGCTTGTAGTTGATCATTAATAGCCTAATGAATCAGTCTCATCTAACTTTGGACACTTTCTATTTTACTATATTATCATATAAACTTAAAAAAGTAAGGACTCTTCTCCTTCTTGGCATGTTGTCCAAGCGTGGTGCATGTGAGGAACTTATGAGCCATGTGTCTGTGGTGGCTTGAAGGCACAATGGGTGATGTGTCTGGCATTGAGTGTCTCATTTGTGGAGAAATAGTTGGGCTTTGTTGTCTTTGTCAAGACCCAATTTCTTCTGCATTGCCATCCGGCTGGCCGACGTCCACAAGATAACCTAGCCAGGCGCTATCAGAAGTTTAAGACTATGCTCCGATCCAGGGATTCAGACATCATAACATGTAGCTGTTAAATATGCTAACGTGTCACCACAGGAGAGTGAAAATGTCTTCACTTTGGACGTAAATGGTAAATGGCCTGTATTTTATATAGCACCTTGTAGAGTCCTGGAACCCCCAAGGTGCTTTACAACACAATCAGTCATTCACCCATTCACACACACATTCACACGTTGGTGGTGATGAGCTATGATGTAGCCACAGCTGCCCTGTGGCACACTGACAGAGGCAAGGCTGCCGAGCACTGGCGCCACCGGTCCCTCCAACCACCACCAGCAGGCAAGGTGGGTTAAGTGTCTTGCCCAAAGACACGACTGTGACAGACTGAGCAGGGCTCGAACCTGCAACCTTCCAATTACGGGAGCGAGCACTTAACTCCTGTGTCACCGTCGCCCCATTGTATAATGAAGACAGTGCAGTAGCTACTTGTAATGTCTGCATATTGGGCATTTTGCATGATTTAAAAGACAGTTGCATTCAACTCTACTAAACTGATGCACCACCTCAAAAATAAACATCTTTTTGATTTAGCTTTTCCCTTCAGTGGTTGCCACCTACTCAAGTATTTTCATTTTAGATACAGGACATACTGATATGGGCAAAATTACCTTGGTAAGAGTCATTCATTTGGTAACGGTACATTTTCAGTGTCCCGCCCAGCTCTATTTAGGGAGTCGGATGTTGAACAGAAAAACCTCCTCAGTAAAATATAATTTGCGACAGTAAAGTCTTATCTGCCTTGACAGCTCGTTGACACTAATTCCCTAAAATGCCTTTCGATTTTTTAACACATGATCAACACACAGGCTTCCAAACCTTTTGGACATCCTTTAGTTTGATTTAGTTTGAACAATTTTCCCTCCGTAGTTCTGTTTGTCCCGTTCATTGAAAAGTTCTAATCTAAAAGCAGTTCCTCTCTCTCCCCGTCTCTGTCCATGCCGTTGGCGAGCACCTCAGTGGGTCAGACCTGTGGATGAGCTGATCTAATCGCAGCTCAACAAAAGGGAAAGAAATTAGATAAACCTCCAACCTTATTTTAATATCATTGACAAAAAACGCAGCAAAGAATAGTTTTACAGTATCTGCAGTTATTCAGCACTGAAGCAACACTTAACTTCTATTAGCCAAATAACATGAAAAATTCATAAATAAATCAGGAAAGCAGAAATGAATATTATTTGACTGTTTCGGTTTGGCCTGTTTGGTTCAGTCCACTCGTGTACTGTTTCGGTTAATTTTTTCCGTTAAATAATTTTTATTTGCAAAAATATAAATAAACACGCCTGCTGAACTTTTCCCCTGGGACAATTGATGTAAAGTTCTCATCCTACAACGAAAAATACGGCACGGAGGAAGTTCGTTATTTAATACGAGTTTTAAAGAAGACACTCTGGGTGGTGTGACGTGAGTTTTTAAGACTTGCTGCAGAAATAAAAACACGGAGCATCAACAGTCAAACACAACACTTTTCTATATGAGCGTGATGCTCATAGCTGTGCAAATAACCTGTGAAATAATTAAAGACATCATGCTAGATCAGCAGCCTGTGATGACACCTGGTACTGCGCACTATAGGAGCCGCTTCAGATATTAATTAATTAATTAATTATAATAATAATATACCGAAAATAAATTGAACCGTGCCCTTCAAAACACTGAACCAAATATGTTTTTAGCATACCGTTACACCCCTACTCAGAATATATTGTGATATAAGTTTTAGGCCATATTGCCCATTCCTAAATGCTTCAATCTGTTGGACAAGTGTGCACATACATTGATGAAATAATCAGTGAATGAATGACTCAACTCCTTTTTTAGCAACAGGTTTGTTTTGTGTAATGATGATAATTACAAACATTGTCAACATTCAGAGGATGTTTTAACATTAAGCTATTATGAAAGCTGTTATGGTTACATAATTTGACTCTTGTCTCTTGCAGCTCTCCAGTGTGTGAATGATAAGGCACCTTGTGTGAACAACGCTACATGTTTAACCTTTACCAACGGAACAGAATACTGCAGGTAAGATCTGCTTAGTTGACACATGTCCTAACACAAGTTTAAGTAGCACACACGTATTAATACAGAGGTACAGGAACATAATTGGTAGCTGGAATTAAAGCCAGAGCAGAAAAATGTTTTTTATATCAGCTTCAGCCTCATCACAGGATCATGAAGTTTGCTTGGTCACAAAAGAGAGAATAAAAGGCTGCTTTGTTTTACAAAGAACATGAGTATTAGAGGCAAAGCCAACACACATATTTCTATCGTTAAGATTTTTTCCCAACAATATTTTAGAGGTTTGTTGGTAATTTTTTGGCGTAGAATATTAACTTGAGGCCTTGCAAACATATTTTACTGCCCACAAATTTGTTGCTAGTGAAAATATAACAGTGAAGGAGCATGTTTCACTTTAAGAAAATGAACTGTGCATTCTCTCATTGTTAACAAATTTTAGTATAAACATTAGTCCTCTTTGAAATGCTAAGTTTTTGTCAGCAAATAGCTTAAAATAACTTGTATTTCTCTCTCTCTTTTTTTTAAAGAAATTGGCCATAACGTAAAGGAGTATGCTGTGGCTTCCTCCTTCTGACAGTTTAGCCTACTTTATAATTACGTCTGAGCTATCCTTTTAATTGCATTGCCACTCCCTAGCCAAATTCCCAGCAAAAATGCACCGTAGCTGGTTCATGAACCTGATCATGTTTCATCATGTGATGAGAATTCTGCAATGTGTCTGTTCCCAGAGTTTTTGGAATTTCAGCACTTGGCTGCCACTGTAAAAGTGAAAAGAAAACCTTCCATTCTTAATCAGTATTTTACATTTTCTCTAGCTAATTGAAGGTCAAGTAAATATTTAACTGCAGGTGCAAAGTTGCTTGCTGTCAGTTTGCAGTGCATGTCTGTGAGAATGTTTTTGTGAGAAACAATCTTTTTGTTGTAAGTAAGCTTTTATTGTTATCAATATAGACTACCCAAAAATTAAGAAGAGAGGTACAGTGTTAGAACGAAGTAGTATTTAAGCCAGTGTTGTATCTGAAACTAATACTCAAACTTGCTGTTATTGAAAGCCTTCACCACATCCTCCTGGGCAGTTTTTAGAATCTACTGATGACAGTCGTAGGATATATTTCATGTAACAGTTTTACATCACACACACACACACACACACACACACACACACACACACACACACACACACACACACACACACACCTAGAAGACTAGTTACCCTGAGGACATACAGAGAAAAGTTCCTCAGTGTAACAAGTCAGCTGACATTAATCAGGCTCACTGTAAAACTGATTAAGTAGTCAGTTTTTCATGAACACTTACACAATACTACATGTTTACTGTATGTGTACACGCTTGTCGCTACTCAGTATATCCAATTCATTTGCACTGAGTTACTGGTCAAAATGTACTTTGTGCAGAAAATTGAATAATCTCTTCAGAGTATATTAATATCATTGTGGCCATTGGACAACAACCAGTTATCATGCTTGGGGTTGGATTGGGTAATTTTACCATTAAATAGGTTAATAATATTTAATAGTAAATTTCAGAAGTGTACAAAACTATTAAATTGTAAAAAAAAAAAATAGAACTGTTTGAATTGGGAAAATGTGCAGCATTATTAATATTTTGTGCTTTTTTAATCTGAATTAACATGAACACTAACACTGAGAAATTATTTGAAGCCACAGTAATGATGTATGGAACTCTGTAACTACACTTAAAAGCTGAGTTAAAGTCCCATTAGTTGTCACACACACTGATGTGTGTGTGCAAAAATTTTTCCCCGCTTTTGACCCATCCCCTGGAGGAGCGGTGAGCTGCAGACACGCCGCACTCGGGAACCATTTGGAGGTTTAACTCCCTCTATCCAACCCCTTAATGCTGAGTGTCAAGCAGGGATGTATTGGGTTCCATTTTTTTCTCAGTCTTTGGTATGAACCATGATCTCACAGTCTCAGGGCGGACACTCGTACCACTAGGCCACTGAGCTTGTGGGGATGCCAGAGGGTGAAAATGGAAAAAATGGTAAATGTCTATTATATAGCGCCTTCTAATGTTTTACAACCCCCAAAGGTGCTTTGCAGCTAACCAGTCATTTACCCATTCACACACACATTCACACACTGGTGGTGATGAGCTCCATTGATCTTTTGAGTCACTCAACCACATTTTCCTCGCTAATGATTTGTTGGTTTAATGGGGAAAATTCTATGCGTTTGCCATAACACCGCTTGATCTAAGATGGGTTGAAATATAATATATTGGTGTGGCTGCTGGGTAACAAAACTAGAGCTACATATCTGACCAAGGATAGTGGAGGTTATCAAGCTTTGCTGTTCCACCGCAGTCAAAGCTCCACGAGTCCGCCGCTGTCAATGGTGCCGGCTCCGGGAGAGTGTACTTGGCTCCCGGCTCCGAGTCGACACTCCCGTCTCTGGCCCGGAGCGCAAAACGGAGCTGGTAGTCAAGCCGATGCTCCCAGAGTCAGAACATTGACATCTCCACCTCTTTTCCCATTTTTGGATTGTCTAGGCATGACAAGACGTGTGACACGTTCAAATGGCGGTAGTGGGAACCTCCCAATTTAAATCAAAACTTATGATTCGAGCTTATGGACATTACTTGTCCATTATATATGTCGACGGAGTTAACACTTGAAGTTAGCTTTGGATCACCTTAGCAGGCGTGTAAAACGTAATATAAATAAACTTGATTGATTGACTCAACGTTTTTATTTATTTATTTATTTTTTTCTACTGTTGCATTTCTAGGTTTTAGAACTTGCTATCTGTGTATGACAATGTATGCATCTGGCATGGACTCTTCGTTGGTTTCAGTTGCAGAATGCATGTAGCAACACAAAAGGAAAAATCCTCTTGTGGAACAAGTTCAGGTATATTGTTTTGTATGCAAGGAATTCTCCAGAGAAACTGTTCACAGGATAAATTAGTTGACTGCTTTACAGGGCAGGGTGCAAAAAAAGCTGCCTGACTCAACAAACCATTGAATTTATGTGTGAGAATTGTGAGTTGTTTTAAATATTGCTGAAGATATGTGAATGTCAGCTTGCATGGTAGGTTTTTGTAACTTACATCACAGCTGATTGAGTTCAGTGCAAACTATCCTGAACCTTTGACCTTGTTCTGTGGGCCACAAAAGCTTACCAATAGTCATATGGAGTTTGAATTGCTGTTCAGTAAATGTTTTTTACTTGTCAGTCAATAAGAGTATGGAGCTATTTAAGGTTGATTTATACTTCTTCCTCAACTCGAGTGTGGAGGGAGATGTTTTCACTTGGGACTTCTCCGTCACCTGGGGAGTGTTGCAAAGCAATTCCTCGCTAGGACAACAGAGGGCTTAGCGCTTTTCTGTGGTACCATTACAGCTATGTATCTGGTCCATGAAAGTGTATTTACTATTGTGCTTATATTCTGTTTATGTATTTAAGAGACTTTTTAACACAAATGTATTTGTCCCTCATTTTCATCCACCTTGGGATGAGAATGAGGACAGCAGTAGCCCAGAAGGCAGAGCGGGTTGTCCAGTAATCTGAAGGTTGCAGGTTTGATCCTGGCGTTGACCAGAGGATGCTGTTGTTGTGTCCTTGGGCAAGACACTTAACCTGCCTTGCCTGCTGGTGGTGATCAGAGGGACCGGTGGCGCCAGTGTTCGGCAGACCTCGCGTCTGTCAGTGTGCCCCAGGTCAGCTGTAGCTACACTCTAGCTCATCCCTGCCAGTGTGTGAACTGGTGGATGACTCACTGTGTTGTTAAGCACCTAGGGGAGTTGTAGAACCCTAAGAAGGCACAAGACCGGTCAACAGCACCGGCCAGCACAGGCCAATTACCATTTACCTCTTCATGAGGTCGGCACCTCTGAACCCACTTTTTATGTAATTTCTGTCCACAAATAAAATGCTTGCTGTGTATCATTGTCACGGGTGTGTAAACGTGAGACGTTCTTTAATTTGTTCCATGTCTGCCACTAAATATCTTTGGCTCTCTTTTCATTTATTGAAAGGTAATGACGGTGCTGTTGACAACGTTAAAGGAAGCAGCGTCCTGACTGATCACAAGCTGGTGGTCTGTGCCACTTTTGACTTTTGTCTGTGGGCCTCTTGTAGAGCCCTTGCAGTAGCGCACAATGGCGTTGCGTGTCTCCGTACCCCTGCAGACGGAGAAGTATACATTAGGCTTTGCACCATCTTTTTGTCTTCTGCTGATCTTTGGTTCAAATTGATTACTTGAGCCTTCTTTCAATTTCCTCCCTTGTGTTTGTTTGGAGCTGTTTTGTCCCTTTTAGCTTCAGAATGATGGCAAAGGGTTACTATGTTGTGTAGACATGCAGCCTGTTTGATCTGCCAGGAAGAAATAACCTACAGGGCAGACAGAGGAAGAGAGAGGGGCAAAACAAAAGAGGATGTTTCTTTTCGGGTAATTTGAGGAGGAATGCCTCCGAGCACAACTCCTTACTAATGATGAGAGAGCAGCAACGAGGGGGGAAGGGTGACTTGGGGAGAGAGGAGTGTAATTTCCCTCTTGCTACATCTCCTTCATCAAACTGTCACTCATCCATCCATGTGTTGGTCCCTCCTTCTGCTTTAGGGATTTAAATGCCTCTGGCCGCTGCTCACCTGGCCTCACAATACTATTTCTTCATCTCAACTATGCAATGTGTTTTCCTTTACTTTAGTTTTCATTAGTGCTTGGCTGTTGGAACTTTTGTTAAGGATTTTTTTATTTAGGTTTACTGCTCTATAACAGATGACTTTTGTACATTTTAACATTTGCAACTCCGACTCAAACATCTTTATATTTCAAATGGGCATAAGAGTTTACCAGTTGAGCTAGACAGTTTCATTGGCACACACAATCACAAAGATTAGAACTCAACTGAGTAGATCATCTTAACTGAAGTCAGCATAACTGAAATAGATTGTAATCCTAAACAGCGATTTCCAAGTCTTAAACTAAGATTTATCTCCTTCCCACAGCCCAGCCAACAGTAATGCAGATGTGGTTGTGTCTAAAACCACAATGATAAGCGTTTCTTTGTGTGTGCTTTTTTTTTTTTTTTTTTTTTACTCTTCTGTGTCATTGTATCTGGAAGTCAGGGGCACCTTAAGCCTAGAGCAGACTCACATGCTGGCACATGAATTTTGGCTTTAAGTTTGCATATTAATTCAGTATTAGAATACTTGATTCATGTTGTATGTGAGACATTATTAGTTCTAAGCATAGTCTCATGTTTTGTTACTTATCGTTGCACAGCTTCATTGATTGGAAACATTAAGGACATTTGTATTCCTCTGAAAGGAGACTTTCATTCTATTGGGGAATGTAGCAACCAGATGGTAAACACTCATACCGTAGGGTGACTGGTTCGCTGTCGCACATGAATATCGCACTGGGAGGTCAAAAGAAAAAAAAATTGTCATAAATTCATTCACACACGAATTGTGATGAAAGATTTGACCAGTCCAGTGTTCTTGTATTTTTTAAAGGTGTGGAACACTTCCTCTCCAATATTCTAATCAGGATTGACAAAGCTCCTCAGATGAGAGGTGAAACATCCTCAAGAAACCAAAGAAGTCCAGTTGCCTTCATTCAAAATCCTTTGGATGAATCGAACATTTGCAGCGGCTTCTAGTAGGATCAAATGTCTTATAAGTCGTACTCTGGGTACAAAATCTTTAGTGCACTAGTTCCAGGAACTAGAAAATTGCCACATCAGAGGAGAGTTTCAGATAGCAGGAATTTGTGTCTTGGTTCCTGATATTTGGACATCTTGTCTCGGTTTGGCTAGCAGTAACACAACTCTACCACTGTCTTAATTTGCTTAGAAAAGTTGAAGTTTTATCACCATAAATAACACAAGCCTGAGGGAGTTTTGCTATGTGACGGAGTTGCTAATGCTAATGGTTAGCTTCTACTAGCAAAGACATTCTCTGCTGTTTCCTGGACGCTAAACCAACAACAGCCTTCCCAGTTGTGAGTCAAAATGGGTGAGTCCATGGATAAGTGACAGTGTGATGTAGATCTGTTAGGCCTAGTGTTTCATCATCTATTTTCTATCATAAGCTAATGCAGTAGACAAGTGTAGGAGACTACTTCATGTTCAGCCTGCATTAAACACAGAGTGAACAATTATAATCAGAAATAATCTTTAATGAATTGTTTTTCAGTGTTTTTAAAACATTTAAAACATTTCTGTGACTTTGGTTAAATTTTTTTGCGTTAAAAGGAAAAGCTAATGTTTTCTGGAAAATGGATGTAGTGAAGAACCTCTATGCATTCGGTAGGAAATGATAAACAGATTGGACAACATGTGACAGAAGAGTGACGGAGAGCTGCACACGCTGCACCCCACCTCACACCTACTCTGTAACTCAGCTCTGTGTCTACCTCCTTTGCTTGCTCAGTGGCATAACTGTGATGGATCAACTTGAACTCCCCATTCTGTCTAGGTCTTTACAGAGATGTGGGAAACTTAAATCTTACATGGATGGGGCTTAAAACAGCCCACTTTTATAGAAATGTTGGTAATGTCAACTTGGTGTTTCTTTTATTTTTATTTACATCTCATCACTTTTGTGTCAGACCGGTATTTACCTTGATCACTGTCCATGTTAGGGTTGTCACGGTAACCGGTATAGCGGTAAACCCCGGTAAAAAAGTTGACAATAAAAATAACCGTCCAGTTTTTAAAAAACTATATTATCTCGGTGGGTTTACCGTGGCCGCGGTTTCGGCGCGATGACCCTTACCAGCCACCGTCGCTTCAGCTGAAGTTCCCGCTGCGCGCAGCCGCGCACACGCACTTTTTAATTTGCAACGGCACCAAAACTTTGAAGCTGAAATAATGGCCGAAGGAGGAGACGGCAGCGCCCAGGACATCCATCAGCCCTCAAAGAAGACTAAATCGGAAGTATGGGCATATTTGGGATTTCTGAAAAACGCTGAGGGACAGTTAATAGAAGACGGCTATCCCGTTTGCAGAACGTGCAGGAAACAAGTGTCTGCAGAAGGCAGCAACACTTCAAATCTCATGGCACATCTGCGTGACGATCACCCACGTCTCCACAGCCAGTGCAAGGTAAGTTAACATTAGCATTTTAGCTGAAATGCATGACGTGAGGACTTTTGGTTGAGAGAGAACGCAACGAGTCACTATATACTGCAGCCGCAGCGTCCTCTGCCAGCATTTAAACCGTGTCACGGACACCCTGTTGCTGGATGAAGCATCTTATTTGTTGATGATGAAGAGAAATATACAATTAGTTCCTTGTCATGGATTTGTTTACTTATTCAATGCCATTTATACTTGAACATTTGGATTTGATTACATAGTGTAGTAGTTATTTTAGTAATTTGTTTAAAGTGGCTATTTATTTTAAATACATATTTTTTAAGGTTGACTTGTACAGTGCTCAAGTCAAGTGTGGACTGGAGTTTTAGATTTTCATTTTGATAATGAAGAAAACAAGTATATGAGAAAACAAGTGGTGTTTCTTTGATTTGTTTACATATTGTTTATGTTTTGAATGTTTGGATTTGTATAATTTAAACCTGCACTGACTACTGTAACAAGTTCCAGAAAAATAAGCTATTTGTTCCTTGTGAAAAGTTGCACTTTTGCTAAGGCTTTGTGTTATTTTAGGTTTAATAAACACTGTTAAACCTTTTCAGAACTATTTCAGTTTGTGTAGAACAGGACTATCAATGCTTTCTGAACATATGCAACACCGTTTAAAAAATACCGCGATAATACCGAAAACCGTGATAATTTTGGTCACAATAACCGTGAGGTTAAATTTTCATACCGTGACAACCCTAGTCCATGTTGCAACAAACAATCTGATCGAACAGTTGTACTTGAAATTTTTAACCTCTTGCTAATATCACTACTCTATTCTGAACATCGATTAGCTTGATTGTCCATAATGCTCCAGATGGAGAAAGCTCTGCCCATTAGCTATTGCAGGGAATACACCAGACATACTTAACAAAATACCCTCCCTAAACCACATTATTTTTTGTATTATGTTCCTAAGCAGGCTTGAAATACAGAAATCAAAAGTACCATATTGACTGTAGTACTGTATTTTGAGGAGTGATTTAAATTACCAAACAATAAGAGAATACACTATTGTTTTTTGGAATGTTATTTTCAAAATTAGTTAGTGGTGTGCATGGTTCGGCTCTAGATATTTGATCTTGATACCTTTATTGGCCGACAGGCCCATTGTTGGATATTTCATTTTAAACAACCACAGCAACAGGATAATGACAGAGCAACATACAGAAACAGGCAGAAAGAGCATTTTAAAGCTGAATGGGCCTTGTCCTGTGTACTGTGGTAGCACATATGTGTCTTTTTGAATGTCTTTCTAAACACAGCCTATGATTTTACCACTTGATGCTATTGTGGACTCCACCCTGCTCTGCACTCCTTTTTTTCAGACTACATTGATGGTTTCAGTCTGACTCTCTTGCGTTCTTCCCTTTCCGGTATGTCTTGTTTTCATTTTTTTGGGGTGGGTGGGGGGGGGGGTGTTACTTCCACTTTATTGCAGCCTTTTCACTTCTTTCTCTTTCCTCATTTACTCAGTGTAACTTTGACGTCATTCTTATACATAAAGTTCACAACCTAATAAGGACTGATGTTATTTCTCTCTCTTTTTTTCTTTAAATAAGAGAAAAATGTAGTGGCAAGAATATACCCTAAAGATAATGGGAAATGGTATTATTAGTCCTATTCTATATCACATGAATATAATATTTGTATTGTACAGTGTACCAGGGCTATTTATCCAAGCAGAAGTCAGTGATGTAAGAATAATAATTTAAACATACACTGCCCAGCCAAAATAAAAGTCGCCTCCTGGGTTTAACAAAGATAATAGGTTGGAGCCTCCTATTGGATAATTACTGCATGTGCGATCATCTTTCAGCTGGTGATAAGTTATTTAACCTCAGCTGGTGCAATGAGTTGCTTCTCATTTCTTAAACAACCATGTGGAAAGACACATGGACCAGATGGACCCTGTTCCACAGTGATGGTGCATCAGGGTAAGAAGAGAGGCAGATGAAGTGATGCACCCATCGTGCCTAGTGCCTACTGTACAAGCCTGTGGGGGCTGTGTTATGATCTGGGGTTGCTGCAGTTGGTCAGGTCTAGGTTCAGCAACAGGATGTGCTCCAAGAATGAGGTCAGCTGACTTCCTAAATATACTGAATAACCAAGTTATTCCATCTTCCCTGATGCCACAGGCATATTCCAAGATGACAATGCCAGGATCCATCAGGCTCAGATTGTAAAAGAGTGGTTCAGGGAGCATGAGATATCCAGTGTTTCCCTTACATAGGCGTAGCCGTGGCGGCACGCCATGGCTGAAATCCCAGCGCCACGCCTACAAGATCCCAAGTTTTATTGGTTGACTTTTTTTTTGCGCCGTTTCCCAAAGAAGCAGCGGGAATTACTCTGTTGTTGCTTGTGATCAAAGCCGGCAGGCAGCAAGGAGGAGGAGGAGGAGGCAGGACAATGTGGTTACAGCTAGGGATGAGCCGGATACTCATTTCAGACGAGTATCCGGTACGGATAAAGCATTTTTGATAAATACGAGCATGAAACGAGTAAAACTCGTAAATATCTGTAATCGTGCTGAAGGAAAATCCTCATTGGGTAACTGACTGTCTTCGTGCTCTGTGATTGGCCAGTCACATAGAGCGCCCGCCCCTCCCTACACACAAAACTGCAGCCGGGAGCTCAGTCTGTCCGGCACACACACACACACACACACGCACGCACACACACACACACAGTAACAGATCTCTCTGTGCTTGCTTCACTGTCTCTCATGTTTCTTCAGAACTCCCTAGGTTTTCTTCAGTTCGCCTCTTTTTCAGTTGAATATTTAAAGTTACTTTTTTCGTAACGTACGTGGTGCATTTGACAAGACAGAGCTGAAAACGGCTCGTGCATGCGTCGGTCACTGCCTCCGCTCCGGTCGGGTTTTTGTTTTTATTATTATTATTTTAACTCTCTCCCTCTCTCTCTCTCACACACACACCTCAATCAACATTGTTTTGTTTAACTGGGTGTGGGAAAAATGCCAACAACATTAGGAAAAAATCAGTTTAATCAAATTAAAATAAAATGGTTCTAGTATTTCATATTTCCTAGTTCCTACTGCATGAGTTCAGATGTATTAATTCATGCACTTAAACATTAATGTTCTGATTTTACTGAAAAACTTGTTCTGTAATAGTTCCTTTACTATTGTGATCAAAAATATTTTATCTCAACTCTGAGGCTGCTCTGTAAATAGTTTTCAAATAAACAATACACATAGCAACTTCTGATCAATCCATATCAATTTCAGATTTAAAATAATGTATTGATGTAAACCACACCCACTAATTTCCAAATAATGAGGTGCATTCATCTGTGTATCTCCTTTGGTTCACATTAGTGATATTTCAGCACCAGAACAATGAAGCAAAGAAACAGATTCCTGAGTTTATGTTAGTAATTTTATTTATTAGGTGCATCTGACCAGTTCTATTTTCTCTGAAATGAGATCAAATCAGTGCTTCTATGGGTTGTCTCCTCTCTGCACTAGAAAAATTTACTTTATTATAATGTTCACTGTAATGCATCTTGATGTTCTTTATAAATAAATTAAATCAAAGATATTGGTCAATAATGCCAAATATGTATATTTGTGTTTCAGTCATTTTTATACTGACTTAAAAATACTTCATTAATTCTACTAAGCAGGGGTGTAGAACGTTTTTAATAGGGCCAGCCCAGTAATGATCTTGGATCAAAATAAAGGGGGCAGAAAGTCAAATAAAGGGGGGGCAGAAGGAGATGTTTTTCCAGATACCAAGAAAAGTTAAATGCCAAATCCCCCCTGCAAAGTGTGTCACTGAGAGTTTAAAACAAAGTAATCTCGTGCAAATATTGGTGTATTCACCTTTAATTCTAGTTATTAAAATGCAGCAGTTGCTGGATTGGTGCAGTTCAAAGTGGAGTGCATCAAATAAAACAATATTAACATAAAGGTGAGACGTGTCATAACCCCCCCCCCCCCCCCCCCCCCCCGGCTACAGCTGGAAAAATTCCCAGGGCAACACTGGACATCATTTTCACACATGGATTGGCCACCACAGAGTCCAGACCTTAACCCTATTGAGAATCCTTGGGATGTGCTGGAGAAGGCTTTGTGCAGCGGTCAGACTCTACCATCATCAATGCAGATCTTGGTGAAACATTAATGCAACACTAGATGTAAATAAATCGTGTGACTTTGCAGAATCTTATCAAAACAACGCCACAGCGAATGTGTGTCATAATCAAAGCTAAAGGCGGTCCAAAAAAAATTATAGAGTATGTGACCTGATTTTTGGTGGTGACTTATTTTTTCATCGGCAGTGTACATTGATCCACTTGGGGAAGATCTTCTCTGCATTTGACCTATCCCTGAGGTGCCCGGGGGACAACTTTTGGGGTTCAGTAGCTTGCCCAAAGATTCTTTGTTAGTGTAATCCATACAGCAGTTATGGTGCGTACCTTACTGTGCAAGTAAACTATAGTAGCAGTTTTTCTACTTGACCTAGGAGCATTATTCCATAGTTGTTTTAATGATATCATGCAGTGCATTTTTTAAGTGTTCTTCACAAACTTGACATTTCTGCATGCACACATTCAGCGGTGCAGTGAATAGGCCACCTATGCTCTTTCCAAATCTGGGAGTGATCCAGGGATTGAAAAGTGAGCCGGTTTATACTCTCACCTCTTTCTCTAGTGCTATGGCTGCAGGGGTAAAGGGTGAAGGAGTTATTAAGCCTAGCTGAAACTAGAAAAGAAGATAGGCAGTATTACTCATTGAGTTGTTGGAGGAGAAAATTTAAACAAAAAAATTTATAAAAATAGAGAACACATTGGGCTGAAAGAATTCAAAATAAAGAAGATTAGAGACAATAGATGAGTTGGAGTCAACCCACTCCTTATTGCTTTCTAAACCTTCCCTCCCACGCCAAGCCTGGATAGGCAGAGGTCAGCATGAGGTAGATGAGGTGGAAGAAGAAAGGGAAAGAGTACAGAGCGTGAGGGAGGGATGTGCATGAGTTGGGGGCGCTAATGGGAACCAGCTGTGGAAACCTGACACCTCAAAAGTGGGGATAAAAATGAGAGGTGGAGGAGTGGGAAAGAGAAGGAAGAAAAGGGGCTGCAGGAAACAGCACATAGTTAACTAAGAGGGAGAAATGGAGAGGGAAAAAAGTCCTCATGGAGCAAAACAAAGGAACTATAGATGAGTTTGGCAGCAAAAGCCTTCTTTTCGTTCTTCCTAAAGGAGAGCTAGTTGTTTGACATAGGTTTCTGAGTATTAATTCATGTTGAGATTATTTCCTTTGTTGTGTTGTGTGTGTGTGTGGAAATTTGTCGGAAGAGTGATACGGGTGCTTGTGTTGTTTTTAGCCACAGATTAGTGAGACTGTGTATTTGGTTAGAGCTTCCTCAGTGAGACACCACTCCCTGACGATAATGTGAATCATGCACAGCCTTGTCTGTTTGCCTCGGGCTCTGGTGATACAGCCAGGGGCCAATAATGAGCTCTCTATCTGGCACTGAAACCTGAAGGACAGGGTATCACTTCCTGATGCCACTGCATTTGGTTCTGTCAACACTGGTTAGACAGCAGCGATTGAATTTAACAGCACTTACTGTGCACCTTTCATGTCAGCACTTTTAAATATTCAGAACATTTTTTGAGAAGCAAGTAATTTTTGACAGATGGTGTCAGGTTCAAGGAGAGTCCGACAACATGTGTTATATAAATTAAAAAGCTCTGCTTTGGTTTCAAACAACAACACTAGCAAAAATGATAGATTGCACATAAATTGACAAAAAGTCTTTCAAATCAGGCCAAACATTGCATCAAAATAACTTCTGTTCAGTAAGCATTTCATGACTTTGAAGTGTTTGAAAAGTTCCTGGTGAAATGTAAACCTTGCAATAACGTGGACACGGTGTTCTTTGTGTGACAGCTTGCTAATGTGATATATGTCACAGAGCAGAAGGCCATGTCATTACTTTAAGGTGGGGGGCTGCCTGAGAGAAAAAAGAGCAGTCCTCGTTCCCAGGATGGTCATCATGTTGTGATATCCTGACCAAGCTGTGTTTGTGTTTACAGTGGGGAGTCAGATTGAGGAGGGGTGTCTGTCTGTGTGTTTTTTGTGTGTTTTTGTATAGGCATTTGTCTTGGGGTCATCTAGGGACTAATCGCTGAAATGCTAATAGAGAAGATGAATGGTGTCCATGTCTAATCTAAAGTGGGTGTCTTTGATAATGATCACTTCTGCCTCAGTAGGATGTCTGTCTGCCTCATGTCAACATTGAGGGAATTTTTTAAGTTAATTGTTTTATTTTATTCAAGGGTAAACAAATTGGTGTTCAAAGGCAGAGCTGTAACGAAGCGTCGATGACGTCGACGGCTCGATTCTAAAAATTCGTTGACTTAAGATCTGGTAGTCGACACACCACGTCCACTTGCATCCCCAGTAGTTTGTAAATAGAGGAGGAACCTGCAAGTTTTTCCTCCTCTAGTTCGCCCTCTTCTCCACCTTCACTAACATCTCCGCCAAATACCGAAGACCCGGAACAATGTCCGTCCGCTACTAGATTCCTTTCCTGTTTTGCCCGCCTTCATCTTCCGGCAACGGACAACAACTTCCGGGGTCAGATGCGCTGCTTCGTCTCTACCGCAGATGTAGAAAATCACCGGGAGCGTTTCTCCCTTCATAAAGGAGCTTCTTTCAGACATTAGGAGAGCTGTTTTGGTGGTAGCAGTCTCTCCTCCGTGCTGGTCTGTTTGCTGGGTATATTTGGCTTATTTAAGTTTGGTCTGATCTAATAACCTATATCTGTAGATCCATCTAGAACCGCACTATTACTGAATTATATTGGGACAGTATGATGGAGCTAAGACCTATTTTAGCTGAGAGCTCCCGGAGGAGCACAGAAATTAAGTACTTAACAAACGTAAACAAAATCGATTTTGGTTCTGAAGATGAACAGAATCGTCCCCGGTGCTCAAATCAGGTCGCGGGCCTTCTGAGTCAAACGGTCCAAAACATGTCTGCACCTCCGGTAGTGATTTCTGGCTTGTGGGGTTCAGAGTTCGGTTGAGCTTCTCCGGTAACCCAGTATCTGTTTTTGTCGCCGTATCACATGACTAAATATTTGGTTTATCACCCACCTTTAAAAGTTGGTAATGTTTTATTAAGTTCAGATCAGTTATGAAAATCTGAAATTTGCTCACTCAGTCTGAACAAACTTAAACCATAATCATTCCCTTTTTGTGTTAATTCTGGTCCTTATCTCAGCAGCCTGTTTATTCTGTGTGTGAACCAGTTCCATTAGAGTGGGGTTCAGCCATCAGATGTTTACTTGTTTTTGTGAAGCCGTTCTGTGACTCTCACACACACTACTTAGGCAGACGTTTCTTGGATATGATCGATCTGTTAGAGCTGGTTTGACATGATTCATGCCTCCTCTGCGTTCCCATGCACTTACAGCCTAATACGTTCAAGCTGCTTTGGGGTGGGGAGGCCTGTTATAAATACAAGTAAGTGTGAGAATTCCCATCGTCTCAGTTTCTTTTAAATGTTGCAGCATACATGTAGTTAAAAATATTGTTTTAACGTGTTGCAGATCGAATCATTGGTGCTCCTGCACCACTCCAATTTTCTCATCATCTAATGGGAACAAAAAGGTGTCTGTGTACGTGTGAGCACTGGTTGCTTTGTGGTGTATCTCTGTCCTGTATTGTGTTACTGGAGCCCCTCTTGGGAGGGAGTTTTAGAGGCCTTCGTAAAAGGCAACAGGTCGCTCTGTCACCCACAGTCCCCAGACAGCATGTCTGCCATGTGCTACAAACACACACAACGATAACAAATCAAAGACACAATCCATACTTTGAAAATTACTTTTCTAAAAGTGTTTTAATTCTGAAACTAAATACCAGTTCTTACCAAATACTGTCTCACATGGAGAAGTGATGAGTGTAAGCAGGAAGGACCCACAAAAATAAGAGGAATAGAAAGTCACAAAGAGAACCTTGTCCCTGATAAGATCACTGCTGGACAGCATTGAGCAATAGAATACATTTCTGTCCACTGTCCAGCATGCGTCTCAATCACTTACAAACAAAAAAGAAAGCAAAAGGGGATGAGAATGAACTGAGAGAGTAAACATTAGGGTTGTCACGGTAACCGGTATAGCGGTAAACCCCGGTAAAAAAGTTGACAATAAAAATAACCGTCCAGTTTTAAAAAAACTAAATAATCTCGGTGGGTTTACCGTGGCCGCGGTTTTGGCGCGGTGACCCTTACCAGCCACCGTCGCTTCAGCTGAAGTTCCCGCGGCGCGCACACGCACTGTTTAGTTTGCAACGGCACCAAAACTTTGAAGCTGAAATAATGGCCGAAGGAGGAGACGACAGCGCCCAGGACATCCATCAGCCCTCAAAGAAGACTAAATCGGAAGTATGGGGATATTTTGAATTTCTGAAAAATGCTGAGGGACAGTTAATAGAAGACTGCTATCCCGTTTGCAGAACGTGCAGGAAACAAGTGTCTGCAAAAGGTAACACTTCGAATCTAATGGCACATCTGCGTGACCATCACCCACGTCTCTACAGCCAGTGCAAGGTAAGTTAACATTAGCATTTTAGCTGAAATGCATGACGTGAGGACTTTTGGTTGAGGGAGAATGCAACGAGTCACTATATACTGCAGCCGCAGCGTCCTCTGCCAGCATTTAAACCGTGTCACGGACACCCTGTTGCTGGATGAAGCATCTTATTTGTTGATGATGAAGAGAAATACACAATTAGTTCCTTGTCATTGATTTGTTTACTTATTCAATGCCATTTATACTTGAACATTTGGATTTGATTACATAGTGTAGTAGTTATTTTAGTAATTTGTTTAAAGTGGATATTTATTTTAAATACATATTTTTTAAGGTTGACTTGTACAGTGCTCAAGTCAAGTGTGGACTGGAGTTTTAGATTTTCATTTTGATAATGAAGAAAACAAGTATATGAGAAAACAAGTGGTGTTTCTTTGATTTGTTTACATATTGTTTATGTTTTGAATGTTTGGATTTGTATAATTTAAACCTGCACTGACTACTGTAACATGTTCCAGAAAAATAAGCTATTTGTTCCTTTACTTGTGAAAAGTTGCACTTTTGCTAAGGCTTTGTGTTGTTTTAGGTTTAATAAACACTGTTAAACTATTTCAGTTTGTGTAGAACAGGACTATCAATGCTTTCTGAACATATGCAACACCGTTTAAAAAATACCGCGATAATACCGAAAACCGCAATAATTTTGGTCACAATAACCGTGTGGTTAAATTTTCATACCGTGACAACCCTAGTAAACATACAAAAATACTTGCACGTAATTTGTGGTAATAAATGAATATGGATTTCTGTAAAATCATCCATAATAATGATAACTTTCTTCTGCTATTTTGGTCTGGGGTATACTTAATCATTTTCTTCTGACTGGCACCAGTCAACAACTTCACGTTACTTCATGCCCTTCTGCATTTGAACTTCTGCTTGTGACTACTGACCCCACTTTAACCCATTCATAGAGCCATGGTCCTGTTTTTCATTCAAGGATGTTTCATAGGGACAGCAGCTCTGGGTTCAGAACATTCTAGTGCATTTTTTGTTTCTGGGTTTTCTGCTTGTCCGGTCATACCCGCATGTTTAAACATAGAAATCCTATCAATGTACTTTATGTAGCTCAGTGTGTGTGTGTGTGTGTGTGTGTGTGTGTGTGTGTGCGTGTGCGTGTGCGCGTGCGTGTGTGTGTGTGCATGTGTGTGCGTGCCATGAGTTAAATCTAGTACTAATGACAACTTCTGTCTTGAGATACTGAGTAAGAGAACAAAAACCCAATAAACATTTTAATTTAAAGCAACTGAGCCACAACTTTCTCTTTAAGCACAACCACACGTTTTGTTAATGCTCCTTCAGGGATGTGGTTCCCCACATACTGCTCTTTAGGCCATTTTATAGCTACAGCTCATCTGTTTCTTTGATGTGTGTGTGTGTGTGTGTGTGTGTGTGTGTGTGTGTGTGTGTGTGTGTGTGTGTGTGTGTGTGTGTGCGCGCGCGTGCGTGCGTGCGTGCGTGCGTGCGTGTGTGTGTGTCTGTCTAGCACAGGGTCTTTTTGCCAATGCTACTCTCAGCTCAGTCCCTGGTTTTCAGATGTGGTGCATTACATCCACCTGTTTGCAACCCTTTAAAGCTCTCATTTGCAATTGTCAACATGTTCAGGACATTTTTCTGTTGTATTGTTTGTATTAAGGACTGGTTAGAAGGCTTTAGATCTTTTGTTGTTTTGGCTGTTTGATCACAGATTTTATTGAATGTTTCCGTTTTTAGATGCGCTGCAGGCTTTCTAGGAGAATACTGCCAACATAAGGACCCATGTCAGCCTGGCTACTGCCTAAATGGGGGGAACTGCTCTGTGTCCATGTCAGCTGGTGTCCCTGTACCTGGTAGTGCCACCTGCACCTGTCCTCTCGGCTACACTGGACAACATTGCCAAACTCCTCAGAACTCCACGTGCTACCCAAACAACCCCTGTGCCAACAGAGGTGTCTGCACCTTGCTGTCCCTTGATAAGTACAGGTGTGAGTGCACCAAAGGATGGACAGGTGAGATGGTGTTCAATATTGATTTAGAATTATCATTTGAAATGCCTGATGTATTTGACTCTTCTCAAATGCACACTTTTATTCACAAGGTCTTTCTCTGATTGCTTGCACTGAATTCCTATTAGCTATTTCATCTCTACAACATGCAACCCTTAACAAATGTTCTTATATCTCTTCTGTTAGTATTTTCATCACGAGTAATAGGACTGCAACAAACGATTTTTAGATCATCGTTGAATCGGATGGGGTCTGAACTGGATTAATCAGATTAAACGGGAACATTTACAAACTGCTATGGAAACATTTTTCTTTCCTTCCTTTAACAACAAAACATGATTAGAAAATAGTAGCATGCAGACAACATGCTATCACCTAAATATATCCATAACTTAACTGTGATCAGTCAAACTTTATGTATTTCATTAACACATTCAGTAGTAAGCTACTGGAAATGCTAATAACATTTAATTTCTACTGCCAAATATGCAATGGTGACGTATCTATTATGTACGGGTTAGCAATAATCCAAGTTAGATTGGACACGTTTGTGAATACATGCAACAGTGGCCTGCCATACTCCTGCAGCAGTGTAGAGCATAATATAAAAAAAAATAATAAAGGACAAACCCAGTAACATAATATGGAAATTATTTTTCATGTTGCATGCTAGTTCTCTGCAAGCATCAAAGTCCTTTTCATTCACAGATTCTCTTTTTTGAAATCTACTTGGAACTGCTGAAGCTTTTTGTTTCATTCTTTGTCCTGTGTATTTCCAGGTCAACGCTGTGAGCACGAGGACAGTTGTCTCTCCAGTCCTTGTGCCAACGGAGGAAGGTGTAGTTCACAGCCTGGTGGCAGCTACACCTGTTCCTGTCCTCCTGGCTACAAAGGTCCCCGCTGCCTTAATGACACAGATGAATGTGCAGACACACCCTCTCCATGCCAGAATGAAGGTGTATGTGTCAACACCCCAGGCTTCTACAGGTGAGTTTAACAGTGAGCAAATGTGAACAATGCTGCAACTTTAAAGGAGTCATCACCTGAAAGTTTCACTTTTCCACTTGAATAAAGTGTGTATATAGTGGCTTCCTAATGAAGAATGACCTGACTTGATTAACATTGGATCATTTTTTAACTCTTGGCTTTCCCAACCAGCCCACGAGCATGCGCACTCCAAAACGAGATCTTGAATTTTGGCCTTGCTGTCGTCACAAAGGCAGGATGTACAGTACCATATATGGACAGCGCAGAGCAACGCCGATATAGCCCGCACTGCTCCGCTTCCAGAAAAGACGTTATTTCAGCTTTTATTTTGGAACTAGTTGTCAATGAAAATGTAGTAGTAATAGTTTGTATTTTAAAATATCAAACTTTTATTAGACTAACATAATTTCAGCTGTCATTAAGCATTGAAATGTTTGCTGGGACTTAACACCATTTTTGTTGATAAAAATATTTTTAGTTTAAAATGTGTCAAAGGTATAGCTCAACTAGTAAGACACCTGACTTACACGCAGAGGACCTGGGTTCAATCCAGAGATACCAGATTGTTGTTTGGAGTTTTTATTTTATAATAATGATTTTTTTTACAGTAATAAGACGCCCAAATTTTTATTTTTAAATGTCCAAATGAGACGCGCCGAAAGACGTTGGTTCAACTTTCATTTTGGAACTATAGTTCAACCGTGACGGGATGCATCATTTGGAATTGGAGTACGTCCAAGGAAGTTTCAGTCTTTCACGCCGCTGATTATTATATTGTTAAGTTTACAGTTTCTTTACAAAACAGCTTACTGTTGGTGGTGGTGGCAGGAGATCAGTGCACTTAGCAAGGGAAGACACCGTTTTGCTGCTAAATCAAATAATCAATTGTAATAGAGCCCTTCTAGCCAATCAGAGCAAGAGAGAAAAGGATATTCCTTGGACATCCTACGATTCCAAATGACGCACACGGCACAGCCGAAATATCACGTGTGCTCTCGCGAGAAAACATGTCCTTTACAAGAAAGGGTCAGAAAAGCACTTTATAATTTATTTTTCCAATTCAAATAATTGTTATGGCCTAAAAGACTATAATATAATGTAGATATCCATGGTAGTAACTGGTGACTCCTTTAAATACATAGTTTCTAAAACATTTAATGAAATGATCTCTGCTACTTCTGCAGGTGTATCTGTAAACCCGGGTTTACTGGCTTACAGTGTGAAAGCTCATACATCCCTTGCTCACCTTCTCCATGTCTAAACGGAGGCACCTGCCACCAGACCTCTGAAACCACCTACTCGTGCCACTGCCTTCAAGGTAGGATGATGAAATTCAACAAGTACCCTGCTGTAGTTTTTACACCCCACAAAACATCTGCAGTAAAATAACAGATAGACGTAGACACAGGTGGAGGAACAAAAACAAAATAACAAAGATAGTAATACTGTTGCTGGTATTTATGCTAACGTGAAAGTAGTTTCTGAAGTTTAGAAATGTTGCAATATGTTGTTTCAAGTACAAACAGTTTAAAGCTGCTGGCAGTGTTGTCGTTTGCTACATGTGGACACAAAAAAATACAAACTGTATATTACACCTGGACATCCTGCTGTACTTCATCATTATTCATCTTCTCTAGTTGGATTATCAGAAATGATACAATTAGGACAGAGTAGGGCTGCTCGATTATGGCAAAAAATAATAATCACGATTATTATGACTGAAATTGAGATCTCGATTATTTAGGACGATTTTTCTATTTATGTTGATTTTATTTGTTTTTATTCAGTCATAAAATTGCTCAGGGCACAATCAGGACAAAAATAAATAAGAAACAAAATGATCACTAAAATAACTCCTGATTACCAGTATAAAAAGACCAATACACTTATAGCTCATAATCTATGACCCAAAGGCTATAGACCTTGGTTTAACTCATTTAAGTCTAACCAGTACAGACCCAAATACCAATATCTTGCAAATACTGACAGCAAGAATTATACAGTGGCATTTATAACAAATGAATGGAAATAAATTGATGTTCACAAAATGTTGCATAACATTTATTTAGTCGTGCCAAGGTGCTGTAGGAGCATGCACTAGCGCCGTGTCCTCAGAGAGATTAGTTATTATTTATCACTGTGAGGAACTTATTTCTACCTTATCTATAAACTATTTATTTACAAGTCCATCAGTTAATGTAATAATTGTCCCAACCACAGCTGCACCCCCCACCCCCCAACCCGGGCTTACAGCAATCGGGGCAAGCTGCACGTGTGTTTCCGTAGTTTAGCACGCTGCACGTGTGTTTCCGTAGTTTAGCACGCTGCACGTGCACATTTAGCCGTTTTTAGTGGCTCAGGAGTCCGCAGGTACGGTGTGTGTCACTCACTCTGGTTAGTCCAACAGGGAGCCAGCTCTGAGAGCTGTCTTAAGCGACTGACACATCACTACATCATTCCCTTTCCTAATGTTGTGAAGAACGGTCCGGAGCGCAGGCAGAGTGTTTAGCTAACCTGCAGGAAATGTCAACAACAGTTAACCAGAAAGTAGCTAAGGGTTACCAGAGATGTTTCTGAGGTGTTCACTAGGTACTTTTAAGATTTAAAAAATCAAGAAGAGGGTCTGAGAAGCTGTTAGAAATAGCGTCAAAGTCGCCAAGTTGGCAACACTGTGGAGGAGCGCTTCATTTGCAACTCAGGGCAGCGCAAGTGAGAGGAGCAAATAATCGGCTTGTTTTGTTTTTTTATAATCGTTCAAAACTCAGATCATAATCGTGATTAAAATTCGATTAATTGAGCAGCCCTAGGACAGAGCATAATGAAAGTTATCTGTTTTGTTTACACCAGGTTTTAATGGAACAAACTGCGAGAACAACATTGATGACTGTCCTAATCATCATTGTGCCAATGGGGGAACCTGTATTGATGGGGTCAATACCTACAACTGTCAGTGTCCTCCAGAGTGGACCGGTTAGTGGTGTTTTTGTGTGATTTTATAATCATCTTTTTTACACTTATTTAACCCTGATACAGTTTATAAATTATCCAGTGTTAATCTTTGAATGGAGGTAATTTACAACATGTTACTACTGCATTTGAAAAAATAAATAAAAACTGAGGAATTTCACATATTTATTTTATTTTAGATTTCTGGTTATACTAAATATTGTGTAAATAGACACATTTATCTCGTGTGTGGTTCTACTGTGTGTAATGTTCTGATACTCTTGTGATTTTTATTCTTTTCCTCCAAGCCTTTGAAGTTCATCCGCCACACGAGGCGTGTCTCTGCTTGTGTTTACCAAGCAAACACACACGAATTAGCTTTATTGAATTCTGTTTATACACACCAGTTCAACTAGTGCAAATTAACCTAATGTGATGAAAAAAACACATTTTTAAAACTGGGCAGGTACTAAAATATGAATACTTGAATTTCCCATTTTCAGTTATTGCTAAGAGAAATCTGTTTGAAAGTGGGATCGGTTTTATTATTAATTTTTTACCTGTACTTTGGTTACCTAAACTGATGTTACTTAGTACTTGGAGCGTTAACTCTTCATCTTCATTTTTTTTTGTTTCTTTTCCACAGGTCAGCACTGCACAGAGGATGTGGACGAGTGCCGGCTGCAGCCAAATACTTGCCAGAATGGCGGCACATGTAGCAACCTGGTTGGCAGCTATGTCTGTGTGTGTGTTAATGGTTGGAGTGGACCTGACTGCTCTCAAAACATCGATGACTGTGCCACTGCCGCGTGCAGCGCAGGCTCTACTTGCATCGATCGCGTGGCATCATTTATTTGCCACTGTCCCCCCGGAAAAACAGGTGGGGTCTAACGAGAAACCAAAAACACTCAAAAGGTTTGAGACTAACTGCAGGTCAAGAATAACTAGAACCAAATGAAAAGAAAAAAAAATGTTCTTTGAAGTTTAACTACTTTAAAGGCACACTTGGTAGTTTTTAACTCTGTTTCAACACTCCTGATTTCAGTTGGTAGGTAATTAACAGGCTTCTGCAGAGCCTGATGAGCTGCTACGCAGGTCATTCAACTAGAGGCCAACCAATATGGTTTCTTTTAAGGCTGATGCAGATACCGATTTTTTTTAAAAGAATTTAGTTACAGATGGCCGATATCTAAAGCTGATTATTAGGCTGATATATATATATATACACACACACACACACACACACACACACACACACACACACACACACACACACACACGTGTTTTAGCAGCACATTGATTGTGAAAGACAACTGAACACTCACTTTGTGCAATATAAACTCCATAAGTCAATCAAACTCTTAATAATTATTGAACTTCAAATATAAGACAAACTCAAAACATTTAAAAAAAAACTGTATTGGGGTCCTTTCTTCAGTCTAGTAGTGGTGGCAGTTGGCCACACAGGTGCCTGATATAAATATATATATATATATATTTTTTTTATTTTGTAGATATCTGTTTTAAAAATGATATCGGCCGACCTCTATATTCAGCCACTGAATCAAGTGTGTTGAAGCAGAGGAACCACTAAAACGTGCTGGATACCAGCCCTCCTGGCGCAGAATTGAGTACCCCTGCTGTAAAGGGTCATTTCAGCACATGCTGGCTCAAGAAAATGATTTAAAAATATGAAAAAGTTGCGTAGTATGGCTTTAAGTTTTGTAACAGAAGTGAAACAAAAATGTGTTTGCTCTACTAGATCACCTGAAAACTGATCTTTTTCAAATGTTTTTTTTTTCTTAAACATGCTTGCCTGATATAGATATATGGAGTAAGAACACATTAATTAGTGTTTTCAAACATTTGATTAGGTTTAGATTTGGATCAGACCTCACCTGAAAGATAATCCTTGCAAATTTGCATTAAGTTTGTATGCGTCATCTTGCTCTAGATGTTCTCTGAGAGAGCTCAAGCAGGAGTTAAATCGATAGCATTCGTTTTGTTGTGATTGCTTATTCATAATTATTTTATTCGCTGAAACCTTCTACTGATTTATTTACTGCGGCGTTTTCTCAGGTTTGCTGTGTCACAGGGATGACGCCTGTATCAGTAACCCCTGTAGAGAGGGCTCACATTGTGACACCAACCCCGTCACTGGGATGTTCAACTGTAACTGTCCACCTGGATACATAGGCAGCACTTGCAACATTGACAGAAATGAGTGCAACATGGGTGAGCTACAGTCCTAAATATTATTGATCTGCTGCTCCTCTTTTTTTATTAATCTTTTCCCGTCTTTATACTCAGGGTCTAACCCCTGCGAGCACAGCGGTACCTGTGTGAACACCGACGGGTCTTTCACATGTAACTGTGTCAGGGGTTACACTGGGCCTCGATGTGAACAAGATGTCTTTGAATGTGGTTCAAACCCCTGTCAGAACGATGGCACATGTCTGGATCGCATTGGAGAGTACACCTGTATTTGCATGCCTGGTAAGAACACATCTAAAAATGGTCTTTTTGTGTGAGTGTGTGTGCGTGCGTTTCTTTTCCAGACACAACCACTTTTATTTTTACTTAAGAATCCTTCAGGCGACATGAATCTGCCAAAATTAGACTATCCTCTGATTTATTTTAATAACAATTCTTCAATCTTATCAGAAATATTATGAGTGTTGAAAGCTTATATCATGTGTTTGGTGCCTGAAGCAGGTTTATACAATAGTCTTTTGTTTAGTTCATTGAGAGTTGAATACACACAGACTTGACCGTGTTTCTCTCTCCATGTTCTTATAGGATTTGAAGGAACTCACTGTGAGATAGAAGTGAACGAGTGTATGAGCTCCCCCTGTCTGAATCAGGGTAATTGTGTTGATCAAGTCAGCCGGTTTGTTTGCGAGTGCCCAGCAGGTAAATACATCTCAACTGATTTTAAATAATTGGTATGAGACATCTTTTTAAATGGGTCTGATTGGTAGATTACTGTATTCAGCATGTTGCTCTGTGGAATATCCTCAGGTTTCAGCGGTGAAATGTGCCAAATAGACATAGATGAATGTTCCAGCACACCCTGCTTAAATGGAGCCAAGTGTATCGACCGACCCAACGGATATGACTGCGAATGCGCTGAAGGTGAAGGGAGATCACATCATGTTTAGTTTGATGTAAAACACAACTTGTACTTTACTTTACTTTACTTTAACGACAAGTTCCTCCTCCTCCTCCACTAGGTTTTACTGGTCTGCTTTGTGAGGAGAACATCAATGACTGCAATCCCCCGCCATGCCATCATGGCGTGTGTAAGGATGGCATTGCCACCTTCTCCTGTGAGTGCAGCCCTGGATACACTGGCTCCATCTGTAATCTTCCGGTTCAAGAGTGCCTCAGCAATCCCTGTCAGAACAGAGGTCGCTGTGTTGATCGGGTTAATGCTTACCAGTGCAACTGTCAACCAGGAACATCGGGTAAGTGCTCCATGCGTTAAAAAAGTTACCATAAAGCTTTTGCTTATGAAATAATGATCCTTACTAATCCTTTAAAGAACATTAGTCCTTCATTAATTGTGGCACCAGTGATTAATTTCTTCATCTTTTTTTTGTTTGTTTTGTAAAATAATGAACTTATGATAGTATATAAGGTGAAACCTTGAAACGTCAATAACTCAGGTGACAGTGTCATGGTCACTGTTGAACAAATAAAAGAAATCACCAGAACAGATAAAGCAGTCTCTGATTTTCCTGACGCAAAACTGATACAGGACTGCTTTGGTTGTGGCTCCTATTTGCTTTTTCCCTTTACTTTATCTTAAGTATGAGTGTGGTTTATAGATTCACTGTGGAAAAAAAAGAAAAATCACAGCATCTCTAAAAATTAACCAGTTAACCGCAACCGGTGTCTGCTCTTTTCTGTATCTTGCAAAAATACAAATAAATAGGATTTTTAGAGCTTCCCGTGGAATTTTTAAGGTATTTGAAGGTCTAGAGTTCTCTATATGTGTGTAGTAGTTACAAGCCTGTGGTGTGAGTGGTGCCTCCCCATGATTCGGGTGGGATTATTGAGCTCCGTTATTATTATTGAGCTCAGTCCCATTCTGTCTCGCTCTGAACTTGAGACAGTTATCCACACCTTCATCTCCTCAAGCTTAGACTACTGCAACTCTCTTTTCACGTGTCTGAGCAGAACCTCCCTGAACCGTCTACAGGTGGTTCAGAATGCCTGTGCTCGGCTTCTGACCAAGTCCTCCAAACACACCCACATCACTCCACTTCTGCTCCAGCTTCACTGGCTGCCAGTCAACTTCAGGGTTCATTTCAAGATCCTGGTTCTGGTCTATAGGGCCTTACACGGACAAGCACCATCTTACATTGGTGATCTTCTTAGTCCCTACACCCCCAGCAAGTCCCTGAGGTCCAGTGACCAAAGCCTACTGGTTGTGCAGCACCAGGCTAAAGACCAAAGGTGACAGATCATCTGCTGCTGTGGCCCCCAGACTCTGGACCTCTCTCCCCCTGAGCCTGAGATCAGTGGACCCAGTGGACTCCTTCAAAAAGCAGCTGAAGACTCACTTGTTCAGGCTGGCTTTTGTATGACCTTCTTCACCACTCTCTCTTTATTCTGCTCTCCCCACCTATTCCACCTTCCTCAGGGATTTCCCTCTTTCCTGTTCACTCTCTCTCTTTCTTAACATTTTTTCTTTTAAATCGCAATTGCTTATTCTTGCTCATTTTAAATATATTTTTAAACATTTTCGAAATGCTTTTTTATATTTTTACAATTTTTATATTTTTTGTTTTTGTTTTTGTGAAGCGCCTCGTGATTTTTATCTTGAGAGGCGTTATAGAAATGATATTTTCTTGTTCTTCTTCTTCTTCTCAGTTCAGTGTGTTTTGTACCATCATCTGGCCTGGTTCTGGAGTCTGTAATGTTCTTATTTTTTAAGCCTCAAGTTAGGTCGTTCTGTCCTCTCGCACAATTCATCTTTAATAATAGTCCCTATGTTGATCACTGACGTGGCATTCCTGTGTGGAGTTGAAGGTCTCCCCCAAGTTTTGTTCCAATTTGTAACTTCTTGCTGCCTACTTTTTACCTGGACTGCCACTCCCCCTGGTGGTAATTAGTTACATTTTCAGTCGATTACAGGTTCTGTCTGTAATGCAACTCTTTGTTTCAGAGGATCAAAATCAAGTTTATTTTTGTTGTTCTTTTCAAAATTCTGCAAACGTAACAAGATAACCCTACGTTTGTTCCTCTCTGACCGTATATTTACTCTCTTCAGGTGTGAACTGTGAGGTTAATGAGAATGACTGTGCCAGCAACCCCTGTGAGTACGGAGAATGCCAAGATGGCATCAATGAATACAAATGTGTGTGTACCCCTGGATATACAGGTATGTTTTTGCACAATTCTTCAGTACAATCAGCAATAATGAAACCAAATGATTCTGATACTCATTATCTTTCAAATCACTTTTAACAGGAGACAGATGTGATGTTGAGATCAACGAGTGTTCCTCCAACCCGTGCATGAGTGGAGGGACCTGCGTCGACAAGGTGAATGGGTTCCATTGTCTGTGCCCACCCAGCACCCACGGCCCATTTTGCCTATCTGGGATCGATCACTGTGTTTCTCAGCCTTGTGTGCGTGGAAAATGTATTGAACAACAACATGGGTAAACTAACTTCTCTAAGATGTGTAATATGTTCTGTTTGTTCGTATTTAGTACAATTGGACTGACAAAGGCCACCTTACTATGAAAGGGTCATTCGGGTATAGGGATTCACCCATAACAGATATACGTACTTTTCAGATACTTTCTTTTAAGTATGTGCCAATACTTATAAATGTCATTAAAATCCTTGCAAATAAATAGAAATTGTTTAATTTTCATAGGAAACTTGTGGAAAAAATGCTCACTTTTTTAGTATATTATGTTTTTATCGAACTTCCCTCTTATAGAGCTTTTATAGAGCTAGCAGAATCGCTCTCAGAGGAATGTCTTACACACGACTGAAGCACATTCATCACAGTTTCAGCACACCCACATAAACAAAGTCCATCTGGGTCTTTACCAGTTCATTTTAAAATGTCCTCAAGCCCACAATGGCCCAGCCTTAATCTGGTTCTTGTATTTTATGTGGCTTGGATTTATGCAGTTTACTCGGCTGGGATAGTTTCCCATTTGACCCTCTGTACGTTATGTCACGCTACTCATGGGAACGCCTCTTTTGTTATGATGGACCTGAAAAGAAGTGTTTACATCCATTAAGCTGGTCAAAAAAACAAGCTGGTCTGTATCTTTATATCGCTTTTATGTTGTTAGTTTAGCCAAAGATTGTAGTTGCAGTTGGTTGCACTAACAGACAAGGGCGGACAGCAGCTGTCAATCAAACGAACTAGCAGCCCTCAAAGTATTTGTGAATTTGCAGCAAACACTTTTACCAGGTAAGATTAATTTGTGTAAACTGTTATTACTGAGCACGATGAGCTTCAATGTAATAAAATATCTGTCTCCCCTCTACCCTGGTGTGAGTAGCAGCTGAACCCGGTGACCCAGCCAGTGACACAACACCGGCACTTTTTAGGCTTTTTAAATCAGGTCCAGTGTTAAATGAACGCCGTTTATCACATAATGTTATAAATCCACCGGGGCAATTCTAGCCAAGTCAGCAACTTGATCAGATTTGAAGATAAGTTAACGTTCATAAGCTAGCTAACACTAAACTGTAAATACTGCTCCCTATGAGCCCCACCGAGGTGTGGTACATCTTCTGACAAGTGAACTGGGCTTGAGTTAGTAAAAGCCGGGCTAAACTGGCAAATATATATCTCATTTACGACTGTTGCTGTCCGTACAGAATTTCTGTAACGTCCACCGCGGCAGACCCATGTGATCAGTTGTGGTTGTGTAGTATCAAAGGAGTTTTTAAGAGTACAAGTGCAAAGAAACTTGCACAGTGTCAGGCCAGTACCGATGCTGGTATCAGTTTCTGTGCATCCCTACTTTAAACATGCATTAATTTACAAATTTTGTGTTTTTGAGTATTAAACTGTAGATTCAGTTACATCTTTCACATACTTAATCAAAATAATTGTTTATGTGCAGAACCCACCTTTAATAATAAAAATTTGATTGTCTTCTGACGCTATTTCTATGAAGGTACCAATGCGTGTGTGATGCTGGTTGGGTGGGACCTCACTGTGACCAAGAAAAAGACGAGTGCCAGCCAAATCCGTGCCTAAATGGTGGCGGCTGTCTGGACCGATACAACGGCTACACCTGTCAGTGCAAACCAGGGTTCAGAGGTAAAACCTGCACTATAATCTCAGGAGCTTACTTTAAACAAGCGTGTTACGGTTCAGTGTCGTGTATGAACGGAGTATCCATGCTTCCAGTAGACAGTTCAGTCATTTGCTAATGAGATTTTAGGTGAGTCTTATATTTTGTTTTTGAAGTGGTTGTTAATCATCTGGAGACAGAAAACACTCCCCTTAACAATAGATTTGTATGTCACAACTCATCATCTCTCTCTCAAAAGGTGTCAACTGTGAAAAGAACATTGATGAATGTGCATCTGGACCCTGTCAGAACCACGGTGTTTGTAAAGACGGGATCAATAGCTACACATGCCAGTGTAGTTCACCATTTACAGGTTGGTGAGATTACGTCATCACCACTGCATCATAGCAGCTCGTGACAGGCTTTATCACAACACCAGCTTGTCAGTGCATTAAAGAGTTGTTTATACATTGTACAATTTTATTAATGATGTAAAATAAAATGTCAAAATAGGTAAACACTGCGAGGTAGAACAAGATCCCTGTGCTTCTCATCCATGCGAGAGAGGAGGAGTTTGTCTTCCATCTCCAGATTACACCTCTTACACCTGCAAATGCCCACCTGGATGGCAGGGTATGTGTGTGGGAGGTGTACTTGATGTTTTTTGTAGTTCAGATTGATTTATTCTTTACTAACAGAAATATTCGTTCACAAAGGTGCACGCTGCAACGAGGATGTAAATGAATGCGTGAGGACTCCTTGCAAAAATGGCGGTCACTGCAAGAACACTCAAGGAAGCTACATATGTAAATGTCAGCTTGGATACAGTGGACACAACTGTCAGACGGACATAGACGACTGCTCACCAAGTGAGTTTTATCCTAGTTGGTTATCTGATTTTCTTTTTTTCGTACGTTATTGTTACTTCCACCTTGTTCTACATATTAATGCACAAGATGGAAAGAAAATTAATTTTCACAAGTGCATGGGTAAACAAAAATAAAAACATAGAATATGACATGAAGCAATTTTTTCTCTTTATCTGCCCTCCTTAGATCCATGCCTGAATGGAGGCTTATGTGTGGACAACGTAGCCAATTTCTCCTGCGACTGTCGGGCGGGTTTTGAAGGAGAGCGCTGTGGGATCGAGGTGGATGAGTGCGCCAGCCAGCCCTGCAGGAATGGGGGCACCTGCCATGACTACGTCAACAGCTTTGTTTGTAGGTGCCGACCAGGATTCAATGGGATCCAGTGTGAGAACAACATCCGGGAATGTACTGAGAGGTGAGCCGCTGAGTCAGCACATGACCTGTGTTGTCCTACACCATTTATTTTGTCCCGCATAATGATTATTCCTGCAACAGACATGACTGTGTGATGGAGAGAGCAGGATTTTAATGACAAAAGTTTTTTTTATAATGTGTGAGTTGCGGGGAATCATGCGTTCAAAGTGAGCTTCTAAAGTTGAATGAATAATTTTTAGCAAAAAAACTCACTTCTTTCTTGTCTTGTTTCTTTCCAGGTCATGTCTCAATAACGGGACTTGCATTGATGGCATTAACACCTTCTTCTGTCGTTGCCGTGATGGTTTTTATGGTCATTTTTGTGAGTACGAGCATAACGAATGTGACTCTCAGCCCTGTAAGAATGGAGGCACCTGCACAGACGGCCTGGGTACTTACCGCTGCTCCTGTCCTGTTGGGTTCAATGGGCAGAACTGTCAGGTAAACAATTCTTGTTACTGTTAATTGGTAGCTTCTTTAATAGGTTCTTAGGTGTGACAGTTATTTGATCATCTGGTAGTGCTGGGTTTCGACTTTGATGACTGGCGTGACAAATGATTATTCTGCACACATTATTTAAATACAACCATGTAACACTAGAAGGGGGTTGAGAATGAATGGAGTGCTATATTAATGGTTGTTGACTGGTCACTTTATTAGATTTGGGGATACATTCACTTACAGAAATTCTTTTTTTTAGAGTCATGTTACATTTTTGCTTTTATATTAATCTGGCTGGACAATTGGCAAATCTTTTGTAGCAGGTCCAGCAGTGTGAGCTTGTTTGTTAATGAAAGATAAAAAATGCCTACATTTGCAAAACATCTGCATAATGTTTTAACCCAACACATAATATCTTTGTTTGCAGAACTACGTGGACCTGTGCAGCCAAATAAAGTGTAAAAATGATGGTTCCTGCTCTCAGATAGCTACATCCTGGACCTGCCATTGCCAGATAGGATGGGCAGGCCTTTACTGTGATGTCCCTAACATGTCCTGTGAGGACTTTGCTGCCAGAAGCGGTGAGAGAATGTTTGATTTGAGTGCTTTGACTGCAAAAGTCTGTTTTCCTTCTTAAATTTGACATGCCTTGTTTCAATTCAGGCTTGGAAGTGAAAAATGTGTGTAAGAATGCAGGGCGATGCGTGAGCGTAGGGAATTCACATAAGTGTGAGTGCCAGCCAGGTTACACTGGCAGCTACTGTGAAGAGATGGTGGACGAGTGCCAGTCCAACCCATGTCGTAATGGAGCAACCTGCAAGGATTATCAGGGCACATATGAGTGTATAGTAAGTTTATTCCCTCGTTTCTGTGTTTCTGAAAGTAGGGTCATGAGTGAATATTTAGGTGTTTTATTTTTAGATAAAAACTCGATTTTGTTTACTTGCTTCAGTGTAAACCTGGTTTCCAAGGGGTGAACTGTGAGTACGATGTGGATGAATGCCACTCTAGGCCGTGCCTCAACAGAGGAACATGCATCAACCTCATCAACCACTTCACCTGCATCTGCCCACCTGGAACACATGGTAAGTCTGCATCACTGAGTCTGAAACCTGATGTAGAGTTTTTGTTTTATTTTTTCTTGTTTCTTCTTTGGCCAAGAAAGACAAGTTAGATGTTACAGTGGAACACTAACGTCCTCCTTAATTTGGGTTTGCTGCTTCAAGGTTTTGTTTTATGTGATAAAAATTTAACACATGATATCTAACATTCTTGTTAACGCAGCTGAAGATGAAGAGTGCATCAACTGCTCTATTGAACAAAGTCCCTCACCTCCTGTGATATATATCTAATGAACTTTACGTGTTCACCTTCTTGTAGGAGTCCAGTGTGAGATGAATGATGATGACTGTGCCCCCAGCGCCGGTTCTTCTGAGCCACGTTGTCGTAACGGAGGGCAGTGTATCGATGGCGTGGGCGGTTACACGTGCTCCTGTCCTGCAGGATTCGTTGGAGAACACTGTGAGGGAGATCTGAACGAATGTCTGTCTGGTCCCTGCAGTTCTCTCGGCAGCCTCGACTGCATTGAGCTGGACAATAATTATCGGTGCCACTGTCGCCTCGGATTCACAGGTACGCATATTTATCAGCTCAAAGGTGCCAAATTCACAAGGAAGAGGTTTTGATATTTCTAAGAAATAGAAGTGGAATGCTAGCCGTCTTTTCTAAAACGTTTCAGTATATTGTTTTTATTTTATTTGAATTTTTTCTGAATTTAAACTGGCCATTTGTGTTTTCGTATACAATTTAATCTCTGGTATGTTTCTGTTTCCCCTTGTTATGTTAGGTCGTCACTGTGAATCCATGGTGGACCTGTGTGTGTCGAAGCCGTGTCGTAATGGAGGAGTCTGCTCTATGAACTCCAGCTCAATGCATGGCTACACCTGTTTCTGTCCTCCTGTGAGTTCTCTCTTTTTGTCAGCTGTTTTTAAGCATCAAATAGCATTTTTTATTTTGGACAAAATAAACACTGCAGGAAACAGTATTTTTTTATTTAAACAAGGCACCTTTTACCTTGAACCAAACAAAATTTAAAAGGATCAAAGACCTGCACTTGCATAGTTCCTGTCTAGGGTTGTCACGGTAACCGGTGTAGCGGTAAACCCCGGTAAAAAAGTTGACAATAATAATAACCGTCTTGTTTTAAAAAAATATATATTATCTCGGTGGATTACCGTGGCTGCGGTGTAGGCGCGGTGACCCTTACCAGCCACCGTATCACCTGCTGAATGAAGTTGCCGGCGTCACATGCGCACTTTGTTGTTTACAACCAAAACTTTCTTGAAGCTAAAGCTGAAATAATGGCCAAAGGAGGAGACGGCAGCGCTCAGGACATTTTTTATCCCTCAAAGAAGACAAAGTGGGAAGTACGGGCATCTTTTGGATATTTGAAGAATGCTGAGGGACAGTTGATAGAAGACGGCTATCCTGTTTGCAGCACGTGCAGAAAAAGTGTCTCTGAGCAACGCTTCAAATCTCATGACACATCTGCATGACCATCACCCACAAGTCTACGATCAACGCAAGGCAAGCTAACGTTAGCGTTTTAGCTAAAATGCGTGATCCGAGGATTTGGGTTGAGGGAGAATGCAACGAGTCGCTATATAAAGCAGCCGCAGCGCCGCTACCTGCATATGAACCGTGTCGCGGACACCCCCATGTTGGAATGACGCTATGCATTACGGGGCTCCCAGAGGCAGATAAGAGTTGGTCTCTTTCCGAGAATAATTATGAATTTATGACATTTTCCCAAATCTGCAAAGCTCACTGGAAGGACACAAACTGAGGACAATATTTTCCTGATACAGGGTTTATTACTCAAGTAAGGGTAAAAAAAAGTATCTGATTAGAAGGCTACTAGAGTACTGAGTATCATCTGATCTAATATTTTTAAATGATGACATCAAACAGACATAAAATAAGAAGTTATGGGCAAATATTGGTATTTTAAAGACTAAAGGGAAAAAATGTAAACAAATAAACAACATAATTACAAAATAACACATTTTAGGCAAAATCTAGACACAAACTGAGGACAATATTTCCTGACATACAGGGTTTATTTAATTGTGTGAAAATGTAGCACGTTTAAAAAAAATACCGCGATAATACCGAAAACCGTGGTAATTTTGGTCACAATAACCGTGAGGTTAAATTTTCACACCGTGACAACCCTACTCCTGTCTGAGTCAGAGGAATCCAAAGCACGTTACACTACATTCATTCACCTTTTCACACACTGATGATGATGAGTTTTCAAACTTTGAAAATGTCAATAGAAAACCCAAAAGTGTTGCTCAGATTGAAGTTACACATCTCCACTATCTTCTGGTGTAAAATAGTAACTTTGCTGCTGTAGCTCGTTAAACACATTATTGCAACTTTGGTGCTTAAAGAGTTAATTTTACAGTCCTCAGCAGATCTTTTTATTATAAGCCAGTACGTTTGTGATTATAATTTTTATTCATAATTTATCATTTTTTATGTACTTTAGTGGGGTCAAGTGAAACATTTGATTTAGAGTTTTAATTCATATTGTGCATTGTTGTTATGTCAGTGCTAAATGAATATTTTCATGGTTTTGTAATTTATTTATTGCAATGCCTTGATTTTAGTGAGGTTAGTACACATGTAGCCGTAAATGATGTAGTTCTAATTAGAGTTGAGCCGGTATGGATAAAGCATTTTTGACGAGTACGAGCATAAAATGAGTAAAACCCCCGACACGCTGGCGCACGGTTCGAGTTGATGGTTTTAAACATGAGCCACTGATCCAAGTTGTGTGTTTATTTAAGAAAACTTTATAGAAGTCGTACTAATAAGCGGCCATGGAGCCTAGCTCTGGTGTGAGTTAACGTGATGTGTAGCTCCTGTCTAATGGGGACGGCGGGCGTAATAGTACCTGACTGGGGAAATTCTCGGTGGGCCGGTCTGGTCGGTGTTTTTAGCTGTCTTTTTGTTTTTTTCGGGCCAGTGTTAACTCATGGCACACTAATGATCACCTGCTGCTGATGAGAGGATTTTTCCTGTCCGTGTACAAGGAAAATGTGAGCTGCAGCCAATAAGCGTTTGTTAGAAACACTTTCTAAGCCCAGACTGTAGTGACCTGTTATTTATAATTTTATAATTAATATTAACTGGATGCACTGAACCCACAGGTGATGGAAAATAAGATTTAATAAGCCTTTTTGTGATTTTCTTTTCATGTTGATTTGTTGTTTTTATATGCTGTTTGAGAAAAAGAAATCCAATCGAATAAAAAAACGTGTTTTGCTGAAGATGCAAAATGCTGTCCTGTCACTGGTAGCTTTTTTTCTCACTAAATGCTTGTTTTCTCTCCCATTAACATCTTGTTACCTCTGTATTTTCATGCTTGCTTTAGAGGGCTTCTCCTTGGCTCAGGTACAGTAGAATCAGATTTGTGGGACTTAATAGATGTGCTCTTTGGTAACTAGTTTGTTTGAAAACCTGCAGGTTCACACAAACTCTGTAAAAATAGCAAAACCTTTTAAATGACTAAAGGATGTTGTCATATTTTACAGGGCTTTACTGGATTCAGCTGTAGTGAGGTAGAAGGCTACAACTGTGCTGAACTACGATGCCAGAATGGTGGGCACTGTGTGAAGCCAAACACCGGTCCCCTGTACTGCCAGTGCAAGCCAGGCTTCAGCGGGCCACGCTGTGAGACTCATCAGAGGTGCTCTGTGCCATGCCAAAATGGAGGAATCTGTTTCAAAAACCCATCCAACCCATTCCAGCACAGCTGCCGCTGTCCCGAAAACTTCTATGGCCCATACTGTGAAATTAAAATTCCCGCGGCAAAACCCCCTACTACGGCAAAACCCACTCCTACGGCAATACCCACTCCTACCTGCCCCTATGTGCAGTGTGCGAACCTATCAGGGGATAAAGTGTGTGATGCACTGTGCAACAATCATGAATGCCAGTGGGATGAAGGAGACTGCTCTCTCAACTGGCGACAGCCTTGGATGAACTGCACCACCACTGCAGTGTCCTGCTGGGATCTCTTTGAGAATGGACAATGTGATAAGGAGTGTGACAACCCCGGCTGCCTCTTTGACGGCTTTGAATGCCGGGATAGGCAGATCAGCCCCTGCAAGTATGTCACACTGCTACAAAGTCTGTATAATACTGTAACAGCACTGACAAAGTACCACAATGAATCAACACAATTAAAAATCACCATTTTTATGTGCTGTGTGTTTGGTAAGGTATGACAAGTACTGCAAGGACCACTTTCATAACGGCATCTGTGACCGGAGCTGCTACACAGAGGCTTGTGGGTGGGATGGCCTGGACTGTTCCCCTAATGACCCGAGCAGCTTGGCAGGTGGCACGCTGATCATCGTGGTTCGACTGCAGCCTGAGGAGCTGCTTGGAGACCTAAATGGTTTCTTGCGCTTCCTGGGAGCTCTGCTGCATACCAATGTTCAGGTGATGCTGAACAGCAACAAGGAACCGATGGTGTTCCCTTACTATGGAGTGGAGGACGAGCAGAGATATCAAGGACAGAGGAGCAGAAGCAAGCGGGAAGCGGACAGAGAGGTTATTGGGTAAGAGTAGACCTAAAAGACATGTATTGTTATCATGGTTTGTGGGTCCCACATGTCAGACATTGGGAGTATCAGGCCAATTCATCTATTAAAGTAGAGTTTTCTGTTCCCATTTGTGACCCTAGCTCTGAGGTGCATCTGGAAATCGATAATCGAGAATGTTTGAAGGCCTCATCTCATTGTTTCCCCAACACTTCTGTTGCTGCATCCTTCATAGCAGCAGAACACATTAAAGCTGAGCTGCCGTACCCTCTTATATCTGTCGCAAGTGAGTAGTCATTTTACACTTCAAACTCTTAACCCCGTGAGGAAAGTTGACCATTGAGCAGGGTTGATGGTTTATCCCTTGAGGTCCACGTGGCAGGGGTGAGGTGGTGCTCACTCCTCACCCCTGCCACATGGACCCAAGGGATAAACCATCAACCCTGCTCAATGGTCAACTTTCCTCATGGGGTCACAACCATTAGGACAGTGGGAGGGTTAAAAATTAAAGCAGCCTATATTCTGACTTGTCCTTTTCACGAGTATTTAAATTAAGGAAGGGGTGGGATGTATTTAATAACTAAAAAAGTTAAGTACTTAGGATTACCCTGATCTGGATGACTGATGTCTTGTTTTAATCAAGCAGCTGGAGTGAAAGAAGAGCCTTGTGTGATCTGCCCATACTTGATTGGAGTTGCTGTGGTTATCGTTCTGCTTATTCTGGTGGTGGGGATGCTGGCAGCCAAGAAGAAGCACAAACACGCTTTCTTATGGCTGCCTGATGGCTTCTTGCCCCAAAAAAATGACAAGAGGAGAGAGCCTGTTGGACAAGATGACTTTGACATGAAGTGAGTACAGACCAGTAGCTAACAAATCACACTATATTCAAACAAGTGCAATAAAACTCACCTTTTATATCATGAAAATTTCTTATTCTGAGAACTTTTGCATTGTTCTCGTGTCAGGAATTTCAAGAGCCAGGATGGAAGTTTAGTTGATGGAGGTCAGAGCCAGGGATGGCATGAAGATGAAACCCCATTCAAAAAACCAAGAGTGAGTTTATCATCAAAGATATTTGTGTCAAATAAAGATTTCCTCTACTATAAATTTATCCCCATCTTTTTGTAGACCGAAGACAAACCTCTTCTGTCCATCCCACTGGATGGAGGTGTTGATCTAAGAGAGTGGACCCTGCAGCATCGCAAAGCTGCAGACATCACTCTCACTCCTCCACAGGCTGACCTGGATGCCGACTGTCTGGACGTTAATGTCAAGGGACCTGGTAAGGAGAAAACACTCATTTAAACGTTTACATACCTAGTAATATTATTTATTATTTTGCATTGATGAATTTTCGCTCCTTCAGATGGCTTTACCCCGTTGATGCTGGCGTCTCTGCGTAACGGTGGAGGCCCAGACTGCAGCCTGCCTGAAGAGGAGGAGGAGAGCGGAGATGAACCCGGGCCGAGTGTGATTTCAGATCTGATCACTCAGGGTGCTAATCTGATGGCTCAGACCGATCGTACGGGAGAAACGGCTCTCCACCTGGCGGCCCGCTATGCTCGCGCTGATGCTGCTAAGAGACTTCTGGATGCTGGAGCTGACCCCAATGCTCACGACAACATGGGCAGGACTCCGTTGCACGCAGCGGTCGCAGCTGATGCACAGGGAGTCTTTCAGGTAAAAGACTGTTTCATACTCAGAAGAGGGTATAATATTGTACAAAATACTATATTACAAGTATTCTTGTAATATCATTCATCTAATATCTCATCCTTCTAGATTCTGATCCGAAATCGTGCAACAGAGCTGGATGCCAGGATGAATGACGGCACAACGCCACTAATCCTGGCAGCCCGGCTGGCTGTGGAGGGGATGGTAGAAGAGCTTATCCACTGCCATGCCGACATCAATGCTGTTGATGATCACGGTGAGTAGAAGGAGTCACCGCTCGTCTGGGAAAGGTGCTGGATCAAAAAGTGGAATAAACAAAATAAGAATCCGCACACTTCAATCTGCGATGTAGGAGTTTATTGGTCAAGCTTTCGGTCAGAGGCCTTCATGTTCCTGATGAAGGCCTCTGACCGAAAGCTTGACCAATAAACTCCTACATCGCAGATTGAAGTGTGCGGATGGATGATCACGGTGAGAAAAGCACTTTTTTGGTTTATGACTGACAGATGAATCCCAGCGCGTACTCGGTTTAGTGAGATTACCTGGAAGTGAGTCGCTCCGTCTTAAAAAGAAGTGGCAGAGAAAGTAGACTTTGTAGGCAGTAACGTTAGACATATTTTCTATTTTTAAGGGAAGGTTTGTGGCTGAAGCATAGATTTGTCTTTTCTCACCGTTTCAGGTAAATCCGCTCTGCACTGGGCCGCTGCAGTCAATAACGTAGAGGCTACGCTGGTTCTTCTGAAGAACGGTGCCAATCGAGACATGCAGAACAATAAGGTCTATTATTTTGTTTCATTTATACGATTTTAAGTATTGTTTTTACACTGTGTGCAGATTATACACTTTCCACTACCTGCAACCACAATACAATAATGAATATTAAAATTTGTCAGGTAAAAACTTAAGGCAGCTACACAAATAAAAGAAACAAGTTGTAGAGCATTGGGAAATGTATTTTATTGAAGGTGTGGGTCACTGAAAACACTTTTCTAATAAATATTTCTGATTATAATCAGTCACTCTTGAGATTTTCATGCAACTTGAACATGAAAATGGTCTACACCATCTCCTGCATTAGTTTCTGATAGAAAATAGATGATGAAACTCTAGGATCTACTGTCACTTAGCATTCATGGACTCATTCATCTTTACTCTCGACAGGGAAGGCTGTTGTTGTGTTAGCGTCTAAGAAACAGCAGCGAACGTCTTGGCTAGTAGAAGCTAACAGTTAGCATAACAACTTTACCAAACAGCAGAACTCCTTCAACCTTGTGTTATTTGTGGAGATAAAACATCCATGTTGCAAGTCAGTGCTAGAGCTGCGTTGATGTTAGCCAATCAGAGGCGGGATGTTCATATATCAGGAAATATGAGTCAAAACCTGCCGTCTGAAGCTACTTGCTCCTCCAGCTGACTTGTAGTTCTTGAAACAGGCACATCTGTGAGCCCCCCTCCCTCCAAATACGACACACAAGGCATTCATTCCAACTAGAGACTACTGCAAAATGTATTGATTAAACAAGTGTTACACATCTTTAAATGAAATAAAGACCAAATAGTTTGATTATTTTTCTGTAACAAACTGTTGCTGTACAAACTCAATACTTGTGTTCTTTTTCACACACACACACACACACACACACACACACACACACACACACACACACACACACACACTCACACACTCATAAAGACAGATAACGACCCAAACCTCTTCTTCTGTTTTAGTCCCTGTCGCGTCAAACTAGAGTTTTGAGCTGATTTATCAGTTTTATTGTAAGATTACGGCCATGTAGGAGCAGTAAGTCTGGTTCATTATAGTTTTAGTACAACTCAGCTGGTCAACTTAATAAAAGCACATGTAGAAATCCTGTAGGTAAACTTGCCGTAGAGCATCGCCCGTGGTAACAGGCTGGTCTTCTGTTTCCTTCAGGAGGAGACGCCATTGTTTCTTGCAGCGCGGGAAGGCAGCTTCGAAGGGGCTCAGGTTCTTCTTGACCACTACTCAAACAGAGATATCACTGATCACCTGGATCGACTTCCTCGTGACATTGCTCAAGAACGCATGCATCATGACATAGTCCGTCTTCTGGACCAGTACAATCTGGTTCACAGTCCACACAATGGGCCGAACCACATGGGTGGAGGAGGAAACTCTTCTGTTATGTGTGGAGCAAACGGAGCGGGCTTCATCGGTATGCGTCCCGGACCTCAAGGCAAGAAGAGCAGAAGGAGCGGGGGAGGGGCAAAGGTTGGAGGTGTTGGAGGAGGAGCTAAGGAGCCTAAAGACATGAAGGCAAAGAGAAGAAAGAAGCCTCCTGGTGGAGAAGGGTCAGCTTTGGGGGCTGCAGTTGGTGGAGGAACTGGAGGAGGTATAGGAGGAGGGGGAGCCAATGGTGTAAAAGCAGCAGGAGGGCTTCCAGAGACCTCTGTCACCATGTCACCTGTTGACTCCCTGGAATCACCTCACTCATACACAGGTGATGTTTCTGGTGCTGTCTCTACCACAGCAAACTCCCCTCCTCTCCTGAGCAGCCCCACTAGCAGGATGCTGCCCCCTGTCAGCCACATGCTAGGGCAGCAGCAGGGCTGGGTGGGTGTACCCAAACGTAGCTACAATGGCCACATGTACAGCATCCCCACCCAGATGAGGGGGCTGCACCCTGGCATGACCCAGCACCTCAGCCAGAGCTCGATGCTGACTTCAATGAATGTCACCATGAGCAGGGAGCAGCTGCCACCCATCGTCACTTTCCAGATGATGACCCCTGGAGCGGGCCGGGCCATGCTGAAGCCGACTCAGGCGGGTCAGGTACAAGTCACACAAGCCCAGGGGCAGAGCCAGGCTCTGGGTCACTCCCAGCAGGGACCGGGGAACCTGCACTGCAACCAGAATATGGTTTACCAGATGCCAGATCAGTTGAGCATGGCACATGGGCCCTCCCACACTCTGCAGGGCCCCCATACGGTCAGCCACGTCAGTCATGGAGGGATGGAGGGCCAGTCTCGGCCGCTGCAGCCTTATCCACCAATGCAGAGTCCTGTGGACAAATACCCCACACCCCCTTCCCAGCACAGTTACACCACTGGCTCAGAAGGTACTCCAGCCCACTCTGCCCAGCCACAAAGTGAGCATCCCTATCTCACACCTTCACCCGAATCCCCAGATCCTTGGTCGTCTTCTTCGCCACACTCCACCTCGGACTGGTCGGATGTCACCACCAGCCCCACCCCACTGGGGAACACCCACCATGCACTGCCATCATCACAACGCACACACATTCCTGAGCAGGCACAGATGCAGCCGCAGTCCCAGCAGATGCAGCAGCCAACTCAGCAGCCTCAGCTGGGAAACACGCAGGTGTTTGCATGAAGCTTCCAAAGAGCAGAAACACACTGACTCAAAGATTCATATGAAAACAATCAGCTCTTTTCACAGTTCTTTCCGTCATTGACTTGTGATAATAATAAGCCACTTCTTTTTTAATTTTTTTTTTCTCCGTTGAAAAAACAAAAACTCAGCTGAAGCTTGGAGGTAGCTGTTACAAGCTCTAAAAACGTTTCCATTTAACCACACTCATGCTGCCTTAGATCTCTGTGGCCACGACTTTGCTGTTTGTTTGGTACCAAACTGTCCACGTAACCGCTGCTCCCCAACCAGGTGCATCACATCCTGGTCCTGTGGTCATTTAGGGATCATCAAGAATGTGTCAGCCAGAGGAAGCTCGGCTGCATCAGGGTAACAAGTCCGTCTGTTATCACATCAAGACGGGACTGCAGAACACCAACGTTGCTTTCATGCTTTCTTGGCACATTCTTCAGTGTAATAAACAGGTGTGCACGTGAGTGGTGCACAAGTGTGTGTGTGGTATGAGCTTTACCATCTACGTGTGTTTCCTTAAGCGACAGCATGGATCGCATAACAAGCTTGTGCCCGATGTACGCCGCTTGTTCCACAGGGGAACTACCACCACTGCTGCAGATCCCATAATCTCACATTGCGTCCCACACACGTGCACACACACACACACACACACACATGCACTTCCATAATTTGTGGTAATCGTATTGTTCAGTCTTGGGGGTGGGGTTTGTTTAAGGGGTGAGTACCTGATGCCTATAGAGAACATGATTAAAAAAAATTATGCACACCCCTGGTAAACGTTTTTGATACCATTCACTTTACGTTCTTTAATTTTTTTCTCATAGAAAAACTATCCAATTGTTCTTTTTTATTATCCATGTATTGTCTGTATTATGCTAGCGGTTGTTTTATACAGGAGGTATTGAAAGACAAAGAAGAAAATGACCACCATGCTGTAAACATTTTCAGTGTGTTTTAGTTTGTTGTTGTCTGTCTTCTCTCTTAAAAACCTAGGTGTTATATCCTCATCATTGTTGCAGTTTATGATAGTTTTTACAGGAACAAACCAAACCAGAGTGTGAGGGTGCTTCTCTAAGTGCAGTACCACTATTCTTTATAAGCAGTGGGATTAATCCAAAAACGTCCTTGTTTCTAAGATGTAATGTACACACACCTATAGCATATTCTGCTTGTTTCATTTGCCGTTCTTAAATGTCTTATTTTTTTGTGTAAATACTTTCCTGGACTTCCTGAATGATTTTTGAATGTTGGTATTTTTAACAACTGCCTCTTCTCTAAACTGTTGTCTTCCAAAAATATTCACTAGCTTTACTTAAAGAGCAAAAAGATTATTTCAGTTAATTTTTGTCTCAAAGCTGATCTTAAGCATGGTTAAACACAATCACAAACTGTTTAGATCTGTAAGACCAAATTGTGTCGTGTTGGCCTAGAACGCTTGTTTTTGGCAAAGCTTTGATAATTAATCAAAAGTCAGACACACGGCACACTTCCTGCTCCAACCAAAATGTTGTTGAATAATCAAGTCTGTGAGAACAAAGCAAATGTTTATGTATGACCTTGTTTTTCACTGCCGCTGTGTCTATGATCTGTACATAAATGTATTTTTGTATGTTTATCACTCTTTCCTATGTTAACCTGTTATATTCATACAATATGAAGTAGTTGTTTCAATGTATGCATACGGTAGAGCTAAGACCGATTACATGAGTTGTTAAAAAACAGTGATCAACCAAATGCGTTTACTAAAATAAAAGCCAAATCTTCTTAGACTTGTTGATGTACATCCTCTTTATTGAGTGGTGGTTTCACTTATGCAGAGTGCAGCAGTTAATAGTGTACAACCCCTCACTGCTTATTTTAAACATGTAAGTACTACTACAATTAGTCTTTCTTGCTTGAGCTGCTCCTTGCTGTACACTTTTGTCAGGTTTAAACCCCTAAGACGTCTTAAACAACATAAAAGAGACACAAAAGTCAGAATTCTGTTTTATGCTCGAGGAGAATGGAAATAAGGTCCGACCAGCACAGTCTCCACTCTACCTCCAAAACCATTCTGCCTTTGAAATCCAAGTGTGTCCTTTTATTACAAGCTGGGCGGGTCCCTAGGTACATGCCTGAGAGCTGACACTGAAGGATGGGGGAAATCACAGCTCTGTTTTTAGTAATTGTTACAAGTTTCACACTTAAGAGCATTCAGTTTTTCTAATCAGTGTCTAATCACACGATGTGCAATAGACAGTTGCACGAGTCAGCAGTTGTCCAAGTGAGCAGATGTCCTTGGGTCACATTAGGTCAGGACCAAGGCTCAGCATTCTTAAAGTCTCCTCATGAGACTTAAACAATACAGCAACTGTTCAGCATAAATGGTAAAATCTTTAAATATAAAGAAAGCATAAAGCATGATAAAAGAAAACATAATTAACTTTATTTTTTTGAAAAGACTCCAAAAGTTTTCATAGCTCCAAAACAACTGGTTGTGACCAATCCCAAGTACTCAGATTCAGAAAGCTAATTTATACACTCACCAACATTTATACACCCTCTTCTGACCCTGATGTTTATGTTTACTGGTGAAATTAAACATACACACACACACACACATATATATATATATATATAGAGAGAGAGAGAGAGAGAGAGAGAGAGAGGATTTTAAAAATATTACATTAAAGGGACTTTACGGAGTTTTGAATTTTTATGCTCACGATTGCCTCCTCAGGCCAAAAGTGTAACGGCAGCGTCAACAGTAGGCTCGTACATGAGGCGCGCATGCTGTACGTGCACACTCCTTAATGAGAATAACAGCTGAGACAGTCCTGTGTGTGTGTGTGGCCTAGAGGACAGAGGTCAGGAGAACGTGCAGCTAATTAATTAAATAATTTGGTTCTGTACCTTTCTCTTCAGCACAGCCAACAAAGTGAAAAGTTGAACCCACATCTTTTTTATCTGTGAATTCAATGCCGTTCGGCGAGTCTCAAATAAAAATTTGGGCATCTTACTGTAAAAATTATACCATTCATGTAAAAAAGAAATTAAATAAACTATGATGACAAACAGAATCGAACCCGGGTCTCCTACACGAGAGTCCGACGTCTTACTAGGTGAGCTAAAACACCAATGACGTCTTTTGTATCTGTAACATTTTTATCCTTGATGACAGTTGAAACAACGTTCAAAGAACGGTTCGGAGCAAAAATGGCTATTTTGTTGCTAATTTGCAAGAAATTTCTAGAAGAAAGTTCTACAGAAAGTAGCTAAGGGTCCTCAGAAATGTAGCTAGCTTTGTCACTAGGCGTTGGGAACAGCGACACAGACTAAAGCTACTGATAGCAAATGCTACGGGCTATGCCTGAGCGTGAACGCGCATGAAGCAGCCTGCTCGACCCGAGCAGTTCTCTTTTTCTGTGATTTTACAGAAAAACAGGCAATCACAGTAAAAATGCCAGGGCTCATTCTATAGGACCAGGACATTGCAGGAGAATGTATGAAGAAGAAATTTATTTCTATACATGTTTTGGCTGTCAAACTTCCATAATGCCCCTTTAAAGCGCAAAATTAAATGAATGTTTACTATGTGTAAAGTGTTTGAAATGTTTTGCTATGTACATATAATTTTGTGAAATTCAAAGGATGATAAACCAGTAGTACTAAATAAATCCAGGCTATATTTTGCCAATGTTTTGTGAAACATCCCACAGGATGATACTCGAGTGCAGAGAATCCTTGGGAGAAACACCTAAACTTAAACATGATTGTGTGCAGGGCCAGTGTTCTGACTATCCGTGCTTTCTTGTTGAATTTTCCTACCAACGCGCATTTCAACAGCTGATTCAGTCTGTCCAGGTTTACTGAAGATCGGTAGCTACTGTTAATGTTTTATGATAAAAAGTGGATAGTGTAAGAAGCAGTTTAGTCATTTGTAAAAATTAACCCCTTAGTTGCTAAAAACATTTGAATATTCTCAGAACAATGACGATTTACCAACTACTTTCACACATGTCGAGAAAGTCGTCATCGTCGTCGTCTTCCTCTGCTTTTCCGGGTCCGGGTCACGGGGGCAGCATCCCAACTAGGAAGCTCCAGACTGTCCTCTCCCCGGCTACCTCCACCAGCTCCTCCGGCAGGACCCCAAGGGGTTCCCGGACCAGATTGGAGAAGTAACCTCTCCAGCGTGTCCTGGGTCGACCTGGGGGCCTCCTGCCGGCAGCACATGCCCGAAACACCGCCCCAGGGAGGCGTCCAGGAGAAATCCTGACCAGATGCCCAAACCACCTCAGCTGACTCATTTCGATCCGGAGGAGCAGCGGTTCTACTCAGAGTCCCTCCCAAATGTCCGAGCTCCTCACCCTATCTCTAACGCTGAGCCCGGCCACCCTACGGAGGAAACTCTTTTCGGCCGCTTGTATCCGTGATCTTGTTCTTTCGGTCATTACCCAAAGCTCATGACCACAGGTGAGGATTGTGACGTAGATCGACCGGTAAATCGAGAGCCTGGCTTTCTGGCTCAGCTCCCTCTTCACCACGACAGATCGGCTCAGCGTCCACATCACTGCAGACGCTGAACCAATCTGCCTGTCGATCGCCCGATCCCTCCTACCCTCACTCGTGAACAAGACTCCGAGATACTTAAACTCCTCCACTTGAGGTAGGACCTCTCTCCCGACCCGGAGATGGCAAGCCACCCTTTTCCGATTTAGAACCATGGTCTCAGATTTGGAGGTGCTGATCCTCATCCCAGCCACTTCCCACTTGGCCGCGAATCTACCCAGCAAGAGCTGAAGGTCAAAGCTGGATGAAGCTAGGAGGACCACATCATCCGCAAAAAGCAGAGACGAGATTCTCCTGCCACCAAACTCGACACACTCCACACCACGGCTGCGCCTAGAAATTCTGTCTATAAAGGTAATGAACAGAACCGGTGACAAAGGGCAGCCCTGGCGGAGTCCAACCCTCACCGGGAACAGGTCCGACTTACTACCGGCTATGCGGACCAAACTCGCGCTCCTCTGGTAAAGGGACTGAATGTCCCTTAACAGAAAGCCACCCACCCCATACTCCTGGAGCGTCCCCCACAGGGTGCCCCTGGGGACACGGTCATAAGCTTTCTCCAAATCCACATAACACATTGTGGATTGGTTGGGCATACTCCCATGCCCCCTCCATCACCCTTGCAAGGGTATAGAGCTGGTCCACAGTTCCACTGCCAGGACGAAAACCACATTGCTCCTCCTCAATCTGAGATTCAACTATCGATCGGACCCTCCTCTCCAGTACCTTGGAGTAGACCTTTCCAGGGAGGCTGAGGAGTGTGATCCCCCTATAGTTGGAACACACCCTCAGGTCACCCTTCTTAAAGATGGGGACCACCACCCCGGTCTGTCACTCCACAGGAACTGCCCCCGATGACCATGCAATGTTGCAGAGACGTGTCAACCACGACAGCCCTACAACACCCATAGCCTTGAGATACCCAGGACGAATCTCATCCGCCCCCGGTGCTCCGCCGCTGTGTAGTTGTTTGACTACCTCAGCAACTTCTGCCCCAGAGATTGGACAGTCCATCCCCAGGTCTCCCGGCTCTGGTTCCTCCTCGGAATGCACGTAGGTGGGATTGAGGAGCTCCTCAAAGTATTCCTTCCACCGTCTGACTATAGCCCCAGTTGACGTCAGCAGCTCCCCATCCCCACTGTAAACAGTGTGAGCGAGTTGCTGCCTTCCTCTCCTGAGGCGCCGGACAGTTTGCCAGAACCTCTTTGGAGCCGATCGATAGTCTTTCTCCGTGGCCTCACCAAACTCCTCCCATGCCCGAGATTTTGCCTCGGCAACTGCCACTGCTGCACCCCGCTTGGCCATCCGGTACCTGTCTGCTGCCTCCGGAGACCCACAGACCAGCCATGCCCTGTAGGCCCCCTTCTTCAGCCTGACGGCTCCCCGAACCTCTGGTGTCCACCAGCGGGTACGGGGGTTGCCACCACGACTGGCACCGGCCACCTTGGGACCACAGCTAGCAACAGCCGCCACAACAATCGCAGAGTGGAACAAGGCCCACTCAGAGTCAATGTCCCCCACCGCTCTTGGGGACGCGGTCAAAGCTCTGCCGGAGGTGGGAGTTGAAGACCGTCTTGACAGGTTCTTCTGCCAGGCGTTCCCAGCAGACCCTCACTATGCGTTTGGGTCTGCCAGGTCTACGCGGCATCTTCCCCTGCCATCTGGTCCAACTCACTACCAGATGGTGATCAGTTGACAGCTCCGCTCGTCTCTTCACTCGGGTGTCCAAAACATACGGCCGCAGGTCAGATGATACGACTACAAAGTCTATCATCGACCTGTGACCTAGGCTGCCCTGGTACCAAGTGTACCAATGGGCATCCTTATGTTTGAACATGGTGTTCGTTATGGCCAAACTGCGGCTTGCACAGAAGTCCAATAACGAAACACCACTCGAGTTCAGATCAGGTGGGCCGTTCCTCCCAATCACACCCCTCCAGGTCATGCTGTTATTGCCCACGTGAGCATTGAAGTCCTCCAGCAGGACAATGGAGTCCCCTGATTGAGCTCTATCTAGCAGTCATCCCAGGGACTCCAAAAAGGGTGGATACCCTGAACTCATATTTGGCCCATAAGCTCAAACAACAGTCAGGACCCGTTCCCCGACCCGAAGGCACAGGAAAGCTACCCTCTCGTCACCCGGGGTAAACCCCAACACACAGGCAGAGAGTCTTGGGGCTAACAAAAAGCCAACCCCAGCCCTCCGCCTCTCACCCGGAGCAACTCCAGCAAAGGAGAGTGTCCAATCCCTCTCAAGGACTTGGGTTCCAGAGCCAATGCTATGTGTCGAGGTGAGTCCGACTAAATCTAGCCGGTACCGCTCAACCTCTGCCACAAGCTCCTGCTCCTTCCCCACCAGCGAGGTGACGTTTCATGTCCCAAAAACCAGTTTCATTGTCCGGGGATCAGACCTCCAAGGCTCCCGCCTCGGTCTGCCACCCGATCCACACCCTTCATGTTCCTCCTGCGGGTGGTGGGTCCACAGTTGGATGAGCCCATGTATCTGGTTCGGGCTGGGCCCCATGGGCGATAGCCCGGCCACCAGGTGCTCGCTCACGGGCCCCAACCCCAGGCATGGCTCCAGGGTGGGACCCCGGTAACCCTCCTGGCCGGGTACTCCGACTCTTTGATTGCATATTCATGAAAGATCCTCTGAACCGTTCTTTGTCTCTCACCCTTCACCTAAGACCAATTTGTCATGGGAGACCCTACCAGGGGCACAAAGTGCCCCAGACAACATAGCTCCTAGGATCATTAGGGCACTCAAACTCCTCCACCACGATAAGGAGGAGATGTCGAGAAAGTGATTCATAAAAATTTGTAAGACGTTAGCTCTTGCCATTCTATTTCCTTTACTAGACAAATGAATCCACATAGAACAAATATGCTTTCCCCCCAATGTTTATAGTTATTTGTTTGAATGTATAATTTTGGAGATTATTATTCAACTATGATAAATTTATTATATGTATAATATAAAACTTTTGGATATTAATTTGGGACACTTTCAGAATGACTGTTAACAGTGGGAGAAATTTCTTGTTCACAGTATAATAACGTACACACACACACACACACACACACACACACACACACACACACACACACACATGAAACACGAAGAAATTAGAAAATTCACTGCGTGTGCGCCAAAATGTACCAGTGGCAGACCTAATGTTCTTCTGCATTCTCGCTACATACCCGGTTTTTACTCCCTCTCCCCAAAAGAGAATAAATCTCACTCATAGTTTTGCTAAAGTCGGCGGCCATTCATCTTTGCGGACGTTTCACAATTTACAAATCATATTATCAAGACAAAGCTATTGATATTAAATCATTATTCCAGGTTTCAGCAGTCTCAGAATTGTATTGGTTCTCAAAGAAAAAATGACCGAAATGCCGTTTCTTTCATTTATAAGAACAAAACACTTCAAAAAGCACCGTTTTTGAACGCGTCACCCTGTCCTCTAGGTGGCGAGGAAGCGCCTCTCAGTGACTTTTAGCTACCACTTATTCAACAGAAGAAGAAAATTAACGAACACGGAAGTCCTACAGAAATTTACCTTTGCTGCAACTATGATATACTAACCAGGTGGATCGTTTTTATGTGTTTACTTTTGTCTTTCGTCGGAAAGTTAAAATTTAATGAATGGAAGCGTCTCGACTGTTGCTGCGGGAAGCCGGAAGTGATAATGTGGTCTAAACAGCGGACGGACGGAGTTTGAGGGTTGCTGTTTTGACAGCTGAGAGGAGTCCTCGTCTGTCTCTCTCTGTCCGGTCTCTGTGAAGCGACCAGAAGAACAACTTACACCGAGGAATTTCCCTAAAGCAGAGACGTCCCTGTGAAGTTTTTTCGGAGCGATCTTGATCCAAGAAAATGTGAGAATTCACCTGTCAGAGTTTTACCTCTTTATCATCTTTTAAAACCCTAAAACAAACAGTGCTCGTGAATCTGGACTGAATGTCTTTACTTTGTTTCCCCAGCGAGCCATGGCCTCATCCCGGTTGAAGTACCTGTCCCTGGGCGTGCTGGTGTTCCAGACCACCTCCCTGGTGCTCACCATGCGGTACTCCCGAACCCTGCAGGCCGATGGCCCGCGCTACCTGGCGTCTTCAGCCGTGGTGGTGGCCGAAGTCATGAAGATCATCGCCTGTGTTCTGCTCGTCTTCAAGGAGCACAGTGAGTGCAGTGATGGGACAAGTATTATGAGACTGTTATAAAACTAATCAACTGTGTTTATCATAGTACTTCATGTAGCCACTTCAAATAGAAAATAATGCTTAAAAGGCTTGATTGAAGCTATTAAAATGTTTTCTACATGATTCTGTTCTTCTGCCCGTTTTCCACTCAAACTTAAACTCAAAGTAAATTCTGTTTTCTTTGTCCAGACTACAGTATGCGAGCTCTGAACAGCGTCCTGCGACAGGAAATCCTCCACAAACCCATAGACACGCTGAAGCTGGCCATCCCCTCGGGGATCTACACGCTGCAGAACAACCTGCTGTACGTCGCTCTCTCCAACCTGGATGCAGCCACCTACCAGGTTCAGCTGAGATCCACTTTGATGTGCTTCACTCTGAATATCACATGTTTGTTTCACGATTTAAGTAGTCCCACTTTGTATCCGTAAGGTGACCTACCAGTTGAAGATCCTGACCACGGCTCTGTTCTCGGTTTCCATGCTGGGCCGCAGACTGGGCGTTTACCAGTGGCTCTCCTTGTTGATCCTAATGGCCGGAGTGACCCTTGTTCAGGTAGGATCAGTTTCTCCTACGGCGACGGCTTATGGAAATGAGAAACCTTAAACAAACATGCACCAGTTCTTCCAAAATGCAAGAGTTTAAACATTCATCTGTAGGTGAAAACTCAACAGAACCTGCAGTATGTTTCCTTTTGCTTTAAAAATGTTCTCTATAATATTTAGTGGTAAAAGGCTTCTAAAAGAACCACACACAATATTTTCCTGCTTACCTGATCATCAAATTGAACTCTGACTTTGTTTTCTTTGGCAAAAAGCACATGTGGGTGAAAGTTCATCAGACTGCTTTTCTCTGGTCCAGTCGGAGTTAGAAACTCTGTAGAAGCACGTCAAAGAGAACAATATTAACAGGTTCTATGAAGGTTATGTTCACTATTCATGCATCTGTATTTTATATTAACATATGTCAGTTTTCTTTGTTCTTATAAATGTTGGTACTCATAAAAAACTTGAAGGGAGGAGGTTTAACGAACCCCAGATTTACTCAGAGCAAGGAAACTTGTTTTTGGCTCCACAATTTGTTCTTTAATGTGTTCAGTCAAGTCTGATCAGGTCCAGTTTATGTTTTAGTATATTTCAATCTAACAGATTGCCAACTGTTGTCGCCCTCTGCTGCCCGCTCTCCCCTCTCCGATGATGCAGTCCCACGCTCGATCCAATGTTTAAACCCCATTGTCTCTGTTCATGGTCCCACATCCACGTCTCCTTATCTCTATGGCTTCCTTTATCCATCTTTTGTATTTCTGTTGTTCGGTGTTTATGATCCTTGTGTTGTCCCAGTCCATTATATAGTTTTCTCTTGTGCAGTGATCTGTTACGGCTGACTTCTTTATTGTGCTTTCTGCTTCTTGTTTTGCTGCTCTTGTGTGTCTTCGACTTGTTTCCTTCTTATACTCCTTTCTATGTTCTATTGTTTGTGTGCTGAGTTGGCGTCCGGTTTCTCCTATGTATGTTTTATTAAAGAATTAGCATGGGATTTCGTAAACGATTCCACATTTAAGTCCAGCTGGTATCTTGTCTTTTGGGTGTACTAGTCTGTTTCTAACTGTTGTGTATGGTTTTGTTGGTGTGTTTATGTTGTGTTTTTTCATTGTTGCTCTTATTTTTTCTGTTATGCCTCTGATGTATGGTAAGGTTATCACTGGTGTTGGTTCTTGTCTTTCTGGGTTTCTGGTTCTTTGCTTAGGTTGTTCTTGTCTTTCTGTTGTTGTTTGTTGTTTTCCTTTGTTTATTGCCCATGTCGGGTATCCGCAGGTCTTTAAAGCGTGTTGTATGTGTTTGTCCTCTTGTTTACGGTCTCTTTCTTCTGTTATTATGTTTGCTCGGTGATATAATGTTCTGATTACTGACATTTTGTGTATGGTGGGGTGTTCTGATGTCCATAATAGATATTGGTCTGTGTGTGTTGGTTTCCTGTATGTGTTTATGTTTAGGGTCCCGTCGGTCTGCCTGGTTATTTTCATGTCCATAAATGCTATACGCCTTCTGTTTCTGACTTATATGTGAACTTTATGCTGCCTGTGTCGTCAATGTTATTCAAGTGTTGTGTTAGTATTTCTGTTTGTCCTTTTGGTATGATTTCCAGTAGGTCGTCTACGTAGCGTTTCCATAGTTTTATTTTGCAGTTTGGGGGGGGCAGTGGCTATGACTTTTTGCTCTAGGTCTTCCATGAAAAACTCGCACAGGGTGGCTGATAACGGGTTACCCATGGCGAAGCCTTCCAGTTGTTTGTATATAGTGTTGTCGTATGTGAAGTAAGTGGAGTTAGCTACCAGTCCTATCAGCTGTGCTATGTCATCTGCTGTGAGGTTTGCTCTTTTGTGTAAAGTCTTGTCCTGTCTGATTCTGTTAGCTACTATGTCTATGGTTTTTTGGGTTGGTGTTTTTGTCAACAGGGATGTGACGTCATGTGAGATGAGTATGTCGTTGTCTTCTATTGTAATCTTTTGTAGTTCTTTTGCCAGTTCTATGCTATTTTTGCAGTGTTGATCTGTGTTACCTAATACCGGACTGATGATTTTGCTAATATCTCTTGCCATGTTGTATGTTGGTGTACCTATGCTATATACTACTGGTCTAAGTGGGGTGTTTTGTTTATGTATTTTTGGCATTCCATATATTCTTGGTGTTATGTTTGCCGTAGGAATCCAGTGTTTGTACATTTTTTCTGTTATGTTGCCTTTTTCTTGTAGTGGCTTCAGTAATTTTTCATGTTTTTCTTAATGTTTTCTGTTGGGTCTTCTTTAAGTATTTTGTTTGTATTTTTGTCCCCTAGCATCTGTTTCATCTGTTGTTTATATTTTTCTTTGTCCATAACTACTGTGGTTCTTCCTTTGTCTGCCGGTAGAAAAGTATCTGTTCATTGGGGCAGCAGTAGCTCAGGTGGTAGAGCGGGTTGCCTCATGATTGGAGGGTCATGGGTTCGATTCCAGCTCCCGCCAGGGGTATCCTGCTGTTGTGTCCTTGGGCAAGACACTTCACCCAACTTGCCTGTGTTAGTGGTGGTCAGAGGGGCCGACGGCGCCAAATGGCAGCCTCACCTCTGTCAGACCTCCCCAGGGCGGCTGTGGCTACAAGTAGCTTACCATCACTAGCAGTGTGTGAATGTGAGAGTGTGTGGAAGTGTCTTTGGGTGTCTTGAAAAGCGCTATATAAGTTCAATGCATTATTATTATTATTATTTTTGGATAAAGCTGTCATGGCTGATTGTTCTTCTTCTGTAACATTGCTGTGTTGAATTTTGCTGTTCTTTAATATCCCAACTACTTTATTTCTAAGCTCTGCTTTCTTTCCCTCATCTGTGATCTGTTGACATGCTAGTTCTGTTGCTACGATAAATTCATCATATGGTATTTTCTTTGGTGTTGCTGCAAAGTTTAAACCTTTTTTAATATGCTGTCTTCTGCTTCTGTTAGTTTGTATTGTGAAATGTTACATACCCATGAGCTTTGTGTGGTGTTATCTTGTTTTTTTTCTTTTGTTTTTCTTGTTGATGAGTTTGTTTAACTTCTTTATGTGTCTTTCTTTTACTTTTGTGAACTCTTTTACCTGTTTTTCCATCATGTGTCCTTTAATTTGTTCCTCCATTTTATCATCAAGTTTGTAATTCCTTTTTAGGTCCAGGTGTCTTCTTTCCAGTTCGTTTTCCACTTGCTTCTGTTTGGTTGTGACGTTTCTTATCCTTTCGTTGAGTAGTGCTCTCTGTGTTCTTTCCATTATGTTCTGTGCCGTCTTGGTCCACATCGATGTTTTCAGCTGTAGGCTTGTTGGTGTGATGCTTTCGTCCCGGCATCTTAAATTGAAACAAAGGTGGTTCCTAGGACGTGCATGTTTTTGGTGTAATCGTTCCAAATGGCGGGACAAAGCAAGAACGTACAAAAGAAATATGAGTGAGACTGCACCAGCATTGGCAGGACAGAGCATCGCTATCAGCCCTCAAGTTTTTGCTGAGTTACAAGGTCTGGAGGGAAAATGGGTCTAACCTGTGTAGGTTGTTTATAAATCACTACACACTCTTGAATTAAAGGTTGAATATGGAACCATTTAATTAATTTAAAAGTTAATTTAGAGGTATGCAGAATGAAGGTAAAGCATTTCCTTTAAAAGCTATATTTTAATAAAAAACATCAGATATTTATTTGACAGCACAACGCTGGGTTTATGTTTCCATCTGCCAGCCAATAGAGGGCACCATTGCAGGTTGTGAAATAGGGCTGCAACAACGATTCGATAAAAATCGATGAAAAAATGCATTGGCAACGCATTTCGTCATCGATTCGGTGTGTTGTGCAACTTTTTTTCGTGTTGCACAACCTTTATTTAACAGTGAATGCGCGCAGCTCGTGTGTAGGAGGCAACAGAGCAGACCGAGGCAGATCAGAACGAGAGAGAAAGACGGTGTTTTGACGAGGAACAAAACGGAAACCAACAAAGGCAGAAATGGTTTGGGATCAAAAGTGCAACAACGGGCAGATGAGCTAATGCTAGCAGGTAGCAGGCTCACTATCTAAGTAGGGTTCCGAAAAAACATGATGGTTGTGAAACTAAGAACATCTAAACTCCACAAGTGGAAGAAAAGTCCTCACCATCCTGTTTATTCTTGGCTGACTGCAGCGCTATGGAGCAGAACCGCTGTCAGGTTCGAGTCTGCTCGGCTAAACACCACAGCAGGATTTTAGCAAGCCACTGTAGCATGTAATTCACTAACGCATCCATCTGTGAACATAATTTAAACTGGAATATTGCCAAAGTGTACATAATCAATATGTCACCATTACATTTTTTGCAATAGAAATTAAATGTCAGCATTTCCAGTAGCTTACTACTGAACATGTTAATGAAATACATACAATTTTACTGAGCAAAGTTTAATTATGTATATATTTAGGGGATAGCATGTTGTTTTGCACGCTACTGAACCGTTTTCTAATCATGGTCTGTTGTTAAAGCAAAGGAAGGAGAGAAAAAAGGTTTCCCTAGAAGTTTTTTAATGTTCCAGTTTAATCCGATTAATCGAGTCGAGACCCCTTCCGATTCATCGATGATCCAAATAATCGTTTGCTGCAGCCCTATTGTCAAACAGTCCGCTTGGCACAATGAGGCTGGTCCTGTGGAAAATGGCAGCCTCAGCTAGTCAAGCAGCTGCTTCTGAGCCCAGAAGAGGAGCAACCATAAAAGATCTGAAACCAGAGTGAGTTTAGGCGAAGCCTACAACAGATTCACTCAAAGAAAACATTACGGTTAGGTCCCTGTGTGAGCGGTGTCAGAGCTTGGTCCATCACCGGCAGTAAGTCGAGCTCGTTCCCAGTGAGAGTTGGACTCCGCCAAGGCTGCCCTTTGTCACCGATTCTGTTCATAACTTTTATGGACACGACTTGTAGGCACAGACAAGGTGTTGAGGGGATCTGTTTTGGTGGCCTGAGGATCGAGTCTCTGCTTTTTGCAGATGATGTGGTCCTGTTGGCTTCATCGGAATGTGATTTCCAGCTTCACTGGAGCAGTTTGAAGCTGAGTGTGAAGCAGCTGGGATGAGAATCAGCTCCTCTAAATCCAAGACCATGGTCTTGAGTTGGTAAAGGGTAGAATGCCTTCTCCGGGTCAGGGATGAGGTCCTGCCTCAAGTGGAGGAGTTTAAGTATCTCAGGATCTTGTTCACTAGTGAGGGAAAGATGGAGCTTGAGATTGATTGGTGGAGTGGTGCTGCGTCTGCAGTGATGTGGGCGTTATACCGATCGGTCATGGTGAAGAGAGAGCTTAGCCAGAAGGCAAAGCTCTCAGTTTACCGGCCAAGCTACGTTCCTACCCTCACCTATGATCATGAGCTTTGGGTAGTGACCGAAAGAACGAGATCACGGATACAAGCGGCCAAAATGAGTTTTCTCCGAAGAGTGGCTGGGCTGTCCCTTAGAGATAGGGTGAGAAGCTCGGTCATTCGGGAGGGGCTCGGAGTAGACCCGCTGCTCCTCCACATCGAGAGGAGCCAGTTGAGGTGGCTCGGGCATCTGATTATGATGCCTCCCTGGTGAGGTTTTCCGGGCACGTCCAACTGGGTTGGGGAGAGGGAAGTCTGGGCCTCTCTGCTTAGGCTACTGCGCCCACGACCCGACCCCGGATAAACGGCCAAAAATGGATGAATGGATAGCAAACTTGGTATCCCAACAACTGAAATCTTTGTTCTATTTAAGCAACTACAACCTTCACACACTAGATGTCACTTTGGTGTTCCTGTTTCATATTCCACCTTTGAATTCTAAAATACTGGAATCTTGAAGAAGACATATTATGACTTTTTATCTTAATTTATAATATTTCTATTGTCAATACACAACATTTTCATGAAGTTGTGCAAAATCCCTCTTACAGAAAACGATTTCAGCTGTTTTAATCCTGACATTTCAGTACTTTTAATAACGAGCTGTTTTAGGGCTCTGTCACTTTAAGACAACAAGCTACTGCTGACCACACTGCCATCCTCTGATTGGCTGCTATAAGCTGAGAAGCTCTAATATTCAAGAGGAGCTCTGAGTAGAGTCACTTCTCCTCCAGCAGCAGCTTGCACATGAAAGGTGGTTCTGTGCTCATTTCCTCGTGTGTGACATCACAAACGGGGACTTTTTGAAACAGCTTGTTTTAGGCACATCATTCCAAAAACCAAACACTGACAGAAAGCATCTGGACAGGTTTTTTCATGTTTGGTGTGTTTACAAAGGCAGTAGAGACCTACATGGCAACACAAAAGGTGAAGATCACCTTGAGCTCAGCACATGCCCTCAGCTGGTAAAACCTATTTTTAATGACTTGTATTCATTTGCCCAATAAGAAAAAAAGATATGTTCAAACATGACAAAAATCTGAGTATTTTCTTCTAGAGTGAAGGCAACGTTAGTACAATAAAGAGAGTACCAACACCTTAAGTTACTAAGTTCACCTTAAGTTTAAAGACACATACAGAACTTCAGTTTGGAGAAGATGAAGCTCCGACACAAATAAGACTCGTGTTTTCACTCTTTATGAGGTTTCTGCCTTTTAATCAGGAATGTGTGCTATTAGCCTCTTTATTCACCAAATGAAACAATCTAAATAAAAGTTCATGTAAAAACAATCCTTATTTGATCAAAAATAGAAAATGCTTTAGCTGCAGCACATTCCTCACTCTGCACACCCACTGCTGCGGTTTTATTTTTTGCGTTAACATCCTTTTTTCCAGCTTACCACAGCACACGGCACTCTGCAGCCTTTTTCACAACGTCAGCATATCTACGAAGATGCATAAGTCTGAATTTCACACTCCCAGTGTAATAAATTCCAGGACCTGAGTGGAGAGTTTGGGCCTCACCCAGCAGTGATTTATGTGATACTTCAGCTTGATCCCAGCCATCCAGACTGCTTGTTTTGACAGTGTTTGCCTGTTTTACATATTTCTTTTCTCAGAATATTGGCACTCATTATTTTGATTTCTGGTCAGCTGCGTTGGTGGAGGATGCACGCTTCAAATGTTGTAGAGTTAAAAAAGAGAGATATTTAGTTTTTTCCCATCATTACACTTGATATGAAACCTGCCAGAAGTCTCATGCTGCATGTGATGATGCGTTTCTGTCTACAGACTAATCTGTCCAGGATGCAGTCATTGAATGGGAACTGGGCAGTTTTGGCTTGCTTTTAGCACCCCCTAGTGTTCACTTATAGAACCAAAAGCAAAGTTTATCCCCTCGCTGTGCATTTGTCTTTTTAACCCCTAACAGCTGAAACGTTTCTCCAGCTTTCATTAGTGTCTACAGGAGTGCTTCATCACTAAATTAAACAAATCAGCTCATGAGCTAAAACATGCAGGAAATGTGCTGGAGGCAGACTGCAGCGCCAGGTGTGTCAGCTCAGTGTTCCTACAGAGCAGCCCGCCTCTCTGAAGTTGTAAAGGGCGTTTTCTGGCCACAGGTGACGATAGGGGCTGGGTGACCTTTCCTCTGTGAAGGGTTGTTTTCAGGGGTGTCAAACTCACACTGGGTCGAAATGGAAAACTGGGACGAAGTCGCGGGCCAAACTCAATATTTTTTGAAAAAGTGATGGCAAATGTGCACATTTTCCTTAATCTACAGATATGTATGGTTGAACCTTTTCATTTGGAAATAAACTTATTTTTGCAGTAAGACTGAATGTGGAATAACCAAAGTACACACGAGCAACTCAATTTTAAATAAAGCACGCATCAATTTGTTCCTTATCATGTCTCATTTAAAAAAATATTTTTATTCTTTAAATTTTGTATACCTATATACAGCATTTCTTTTGAATATTTTGATTCTTTTAAGTGTTTCTGTTTTCTGGTTGTTTACTCTTTATTCTTTCTTTCTTTCTTTCTTTCTTTCTTTCTTTCTTTCAATTAATGTTATTGCTGTTGTGACACCAAGCTTCTCCACTGAGGGACAATAAAGGGATTTTCCATTCTATTTTTTATTCTATTCATCTATCTGTAGTATTTCTGGTTTCTGTTTTAAAGTAGGTTAAATCTTTTTAAACTGGCCAACAAAAAAAAAAACAATAATTCTCTTGAATGAAAATGCACAAACTCACTTATTTACATTCATGCTTTGGAGCAGAAAAAGTGCACAAAAACCACAATCATTCAAGCTCAGTTTGCTCCACTCTGATTTACCGGGATGCTCACCTGTTCAAACCAGACACCTGCATCCGTGTGGGTTGTGAGTTGAGGAAGGAGTTCATCACTGGACCGCCTATGTTCTGTTCATCTTCATCACAGGCAACAGTTGCTCACATAGGTTGGTGCTGCTGAACATGGAGAGCATCTGAGCAGTTCAACCACACAGTTTGGTCAGTGTGTCGGGGAGTAGAGCTAAAAGCTGCAGCAGCTACAGACTCATACTGACTTGAGCGTGTTGCTAAACTGGAGTTCAATCATCTTGGTCGGGAAATTGGTCAGTGCGCTTTCTATGTCGGCCAAGAACTGACATGATCTGGGGAAGGAGTTTAACCCAGGACATGCAGAATCAACACACTCACAAATAAAGATCAAAAAAAGGTATTTATTAGTAGACAGGAACCAAAAGCGCACTGGAGCTTCCAGTGGATGAGTAAAGTCCGTACTCAGCGTCTGAGGAGGGGGAGAGCAAAATAAGGTGAGTCCTGAGAAGTAAGTCTTAACTGAGGAGGTGCAGAGATAAGACTTACTGGGCGAAGGAGATGAGGAAAAATCGGGAGGGGCCGGTCGAGAGTTGGGTGAGTCAAGGTGAGTAAATCCAGGAGAGGGAGCTTGTGGGAAGCAGAGGAGTGGGGCGACTGGAGAGATGGAGAACACGGGAAGCTGAGTCCAGACTGTTATGTGGCAAAGGTGAGTTTCCTGATGAGTCACTGAATCCTGAGAAGGCTCTACTCCAGAGATGTTCCAAAAAAATCCTGAAGAAGATGTATACACAAAAATCCACAGCGAATAATAAGCCAAAAACACAAGAGGTACAAAGTCACTGCAACACTAGACGGCTGGAATATACCGAGTAGTAGTAATCATCCCGCGTTGAGGTGTGTTCTCCAACTCCTTAAGAAGCCAGTGCCGTTGATTGCTAACCAGAAGCAGCTGGGCGCCTCCCTCTCCTGAAAAACAACTCAAAGGTGGAATGTGCGACGGGAGTACTCACCCCGACTCATGACAGTACCCCCCCCTCAACGGACGCCTCCCGGCGTCCTGGCAGATGCCACCTCAAAGTCCCGGATGAGGGACGGATCTTCAATAAAGGAGCGTGGAACCCAGGAACGCTCCTCCGGGCCGTACCCCTCCCAGTCAACGAGGTACTGGATGCCCCTGCCACGGGGTCGGGAGTCCAGAATCCTGCGAACAGAATAAACCAGACCCCCCTTGTAGAACCGTGCAGGCGGGGGAGGAGCAGGCGTAGGGCAGAGACGGCTCGTGGTCACCGGCTTCACCAAGGACACGTGGAACACAGGGTGAACCCTGAGAGAGGGAGGCAGGGCCAGCCGGACAGTAGAGGGCGTGGGGATGTCCAGAATCCTGAAAGGACCCAGAAACCTGGGCGACAGTTTGCGGCTGGACGCCTTCAGGGGGATATCCTTGGAGGAGAGCCAAACCTCCTGACCAGGAGCGTAGGACGGGGCAGGCCGCCGCCTGCGATCAGCAAGCCGTTTGTTGGAGGCCGCCGTCCTGTCCAAAGCCGCCCGGGTGGAGGCCCAGGCCCGTTTGGCCCCCCGGAGAAACTGTGGAACCGTGGTGAGGGCTGGAGACTGTGGAGGGAACAGGGAAGGTTGATAACCCAAGGAGGATTCAAAAGGTGACTGACCTGTTGCCGTAGAGACGTGAGAATTGTGGGCGTATTCGATCCAGGGGAGGTGCGAACTCCATGATGACGGGTGAGCAGAACATACACAGCGTAACATAGCACCGAGTTCTTGGTTCATACGCTCACCTTGACCATTGGTCTGGGGATGGTGTCCAGAGGTAAGGGCGACTCGGGCCCCCAGAGCCTCTGCAAACTCCCTCCAGACTCTGGATATGAACTGGGGACCACGATCGGACAAGATTTCCTCCGGGATACCATGCAACCGGAAAACATGTCTGATGAGCAGTTTGGCTGTAACAGTAGAAGATGGAAGAGTTTTCAAAGGAATGAGATGGCATGCTTTGGAGAATCTGTCCACAATGGTGAGTATGGTGTTAAATCCCTGAGAATTCGGTAAACCACACACAAAATCCAGAGCCACATGAGACCATGGTCGAGAGGGGGTCGGCAGAGGGTTCAACAGTCCAGCAGGTGCACGGTGATCACCCTTCTGCTGAGCACAGATGTGGCAACCTGAAACATAATCCTTGACATCTCGGTACATGGCCGGCCACCAGAATGTGCGTCTGATGAGTGCAATAGTACGTCCTACTCCGGGGTGAAGTGAAAATTTGCCAGTATGAGCCCAGTGAATGACCTTGCTTCTCACAGCCTGCGGAACCCAGAGCCTGTCTGGAGGTCCCTTACCTGGATCAGGGTCAGTTCTCTGTGCCTCCAGTACCTGGTCACGTATCTCCCACGTCACACCTCCCACAACACACGCCGGGGGTAGGATGGTGGAGAGCTCAGTCTCCTGGTCAGAAGCATATTGTCTCGAGAGAGCATCCGGTTTTACGTTCTTGGATCCGGGTCGGTATGAAATCTGAAAGTTGAAACGAGAGAAGAAAAGGGACCACCTGTATTGTCGTGGGTTTAGTCTCTTGGCCTCTCTGAGGTAGACCAAATTCTTGTGATCAGTCCAGATGATGAAGGGAATCTCAGCTCCCTCGAGCCAGTGCCTCCACTCCTCAATGGCGAGTTTCACCGCCAAGAGCTCTCTGTCACCCACGTCATATCGGCTCTCTGTTGGGGTGAGACGGCGAGAAAAAAAAGCACAAGGGTGAAGGCGATGGTCGAGCGGTGATACCTGTGACAACACGGCGCCGACTCCGGTGTCTGAGGCATCCACCTCGAGTGTAAACTGGAGTTGGGGGTCTGGGCGATGGAGCACTGGAGCATTTGTGAATAGTTTTTTCAGCTTCTGAAAGGCTGCTTCAGCCTCTGTGGACCAAACAAAAGGGCGGTTAGTGGATGTGAGGTTGGTTAAAGGTATGGCAGTCTGACTGAAATTTCTGATGAATCTTCTGTAGAAATTGGCAAAACCCAGGAATCTCTGAAGCTGTTTACGTGACGAGGGGGTAGGCCACTCTGTGACCACCTGGACCTTCTCAGGGTCAGCCCTCAGTCTTCCACTTTCGATCACAAATCCTAAAAACTTAACAGTAGAGACATGAAAAACACATTTCTCGGCCTTCACATAAAGCCGATTCTCCAGGAGTCGTTGCAACACAGAACGCACATGCAAGACGTGTTGTTCCAGAGTCTTTGAAAAAATCAAAATGTCATCCAAGTAGACAGTCACGTACTTATTCAACATATCTCCTAAAACAGAGTTCACCAGAGACTGAAACACAGCTGGAGCATTTGTTAGGCCGAAAGGCATTACCAGATACTCAAAATGTCCTAACGGAGTCTTAAATGCCGTCTTCCACTCATCACCCTGTCTGATTCGTACCAAGTGGTACGCATTTCTGAGATCCAGGCGGCTAAAAATGGTGGCGTCCTGAATGGGTTCAAAAGTGGAGGTTAACAGAGGCAGAGGATATTTGTTCTTTACTGTTATTTGGTTCAATTCCCTGTAATCAATACAGGGCCTTAGAGTCCCCTCCTTCTTTGGAACAAAGAAGAACCCTGCCCCCAATGGTGAGGTGGACGGCCTGATAAGACCGGTTGCTAGAGACTCCTGGATGTATTTCTCCATGCTCTCCCTCTCAGGTTTGGAAAGGTGATATAGTCGACTGGAGGGAAGTGGGGCTCCGGGTAACAACTCAATGCAGCAATCAAAAGGTCTGTGTGGGGGAAGAGAAGAAGCACGGTCCTTACTGAATACCTGTCGGAGGTCATGGTAGGCCGGAGGAACGTTGGAGAGGTCAATCTTCTCAGAAGGAGAGGTTGTGGAATTTTGGAGAGTTGGTGCAGCTGAGCGAAGGCAGGCTAGAGAACACTCAGGACTCCATCCTTCAATCTGACTGGTTCTCCAGTTCAGCTGGGGATTGTGGTGTTTCAACCAGGAATGGCCAAGAACCACTGGAGACTGGGGAGAGGGAAATACAAAAAATGCCAGAAGTTCTGTGTGGTTACCTGACACCTTTATCTGCAGTGGGATGGTCTGGTGAGTGATGGTGGACAAACTGCGATCATCCAGAGACGAAACCGTGAGAGGAGAAGACAAACGGGTGGTAGGTATTTTCCACCTCTTTACCAAACCGACATCCAACATAGATTGCTCACAACCAGAGTCCACCAGAGCCTCTAACTGAAATTGTTCAGAATTAAAACACACAGTGCATGGAATTGAACAACGGGAGCTAAAAGAGTCTGAATTTCCGCCCACCAGTAGCCCCGGCTTTACTGATGGGCTCTCCCTTTTCCCAGAGCAGGACAGGCTCTGGCAAAGTGTCCGGTCTGCCCGCAATATAAACAGAGACCTGACCTCAAACGATGTTCCCGTTCCTCTGGGGTAAGGCGAGTGCGACCCATCTGCATAGGTTCATCAGCTGTGGGGGTCTCGGAAAAGGAGCGAAGACCACCCAGGTTTCGGTCAGGAATAGGAGCTGGACGGGCACTGCTGGCGGGGCGCCGTAGCTCCTGGTGACGTTTATCAATGGAGATGGCCAGGCGAATGAGCCCCTCGAGAGACTGAGGTTCGGGGCACAGCGCCAGCTGATCCCGTACACGAACACTGAGGGCCTCCGTGAATGCAGCCATCAACGCCTCCTCGTTCCACGAAGTCCTAGCTGCCAGGGTTCGGAACTCTACCGACATGTCTGCAACCGATCGTCGGCCCTGCGACAGGTTCCAGAGTCTCTTTCCTATATCTGAAACGGACTCGGTCTGTCCAAAAGTTAATGTAAAGTCCGCTAAAAACTCATCAAAAGGTCCTGCTAAAAAGGCAGCACAATGGCTCTTAGCTTCCGCCCACCGTAGGGCTCTTCCACGTAGCAGTCCAATAACGTAAGAAATCTTACTTGAGTCCGTGGGAAAGGCTCCAGGTGAGCGTTCGAACGCAAGCCGGCACTGGAGCAGGAAGCTGTGGCATTCTTCGAACTCACCGCTGAATGTCTGTGAGGGAGGAGAAATGGCTGGACGAAAATGAGAAGTCTCTGTGGGGACAGGAACTCCCGGTCCGGAAGCAACAGGAGCGGCTGCTTGAGGTTCCGACCTTGTAGTCTGTGGCAGCGGCTGCGTAACCCGCTCATGGATCTGCCGGACTAGGGCCTCCAACTGCTGGTAACGATTGTGGGCAGCGTTGAGCTGATCCATAAGCAGTGGTAATGTCTGCTCCTGTTGAGACACTCTCTGAAGAAGATCTGAGAGGGTTGAGTCTGCTGGGTTAGCGGGTTGGCGGGATGATTCTGACATGATCTGGGGAAGGAGTTTAACCCAGGACATGCAGAATCAACACACTCACAAATAAAGATCAAAAAAAGGTATTTATTAGTAGACAGGAACCAAAAGCGCACTGGAGCTTCCAGTGGATGAGTAAAGTCCGTACTCAGCGTCTGAGGAGGGGGAGAGCAAAATAAGGTGAGTCCTGAGAAGTAAGTCTTAACTGAGGAGGTGCAGAGATAAGACTTACTGGGCGAAGGAGATGAGGAAAAATCGGGAGGGGCCGGTCAAGAGTTGGGTGAGTCAAGGTGAGTAAATCCAGGAGAGGGAGCTTGTGGGAAGCAGAGGAGTGGGGCGACTGGAGAGATGGAGAACACGGGAAGCTGAGTCCAGACTGTTATGTGGCAAAGGTGAGTTTCCTGATGAGTCACTGAATCCTGAGAAGGCTCTACTCCAGAGATGTTCCAAAAAAATCCTGAAGAAGATGTATACACAAAAATCCACAGCGAATAATAAGCCAAAAACACAAGAGGTACAAAGTCACTGCAACACTAGACGGCTGGAATATACCGAGTAGTAGTAATCATCCCGCGTTGAGGTGTGTTCTCCAACTCCTTAAGAAGCCAGTGCCGTTGATTGCTAACCAGAAGCAGCTGGGCGCCTCCCTCTCCTGAAAAACAACTCAAAGGTGGAATGTGCGACGGGAGTACTCACCCCGACTCATGACAAGAACAGATTACTGAGTGGTTGAAATCCTTTTCTGGGCTTCAAAGTTGGCAAATTGCTGAGGAAAGTCAGCGCTGAGTAAGAGGAGTGTTTTCAGTTTGTGCAAGACAGGAGGTAACGCTGCAGATGCCGAAAAACAGCGTGGATGCTAATGAATGTAAACAGAAAGAAGGGGGTGCTTTGACAGATGCGCTAACGCCGCAAAGCACTGTGGGATTTGTAGTCTTTGCGGCAAAATCAGCCAGTTTTAATATAGGTTTGATGTTTGATCTCGCGGGCCAAATTTGGCCCGAGGGCCTGAGTTTGACTCCTGTGTTTTAGCGCATTCAGGCTCAAGAAAATGATTTAAAAATATGAAAATGTTGCAAATTGTCTCTTTAAATGATGTAAAATGTGTGTTTTTGTAAAAAAAAAATTTAATTAATAAAAACAAATCTTTTTCCCTCAATAATTAATTACAGTTTTTTTCGTTTGCTACAACACGTTTTTCAAAACTGCACACACAAAACCCCAAACATCACGCATAAATGGCTAAACCCTGGCATCCCTTTGCAAAACACCTCTGCCATCAAATCTCGTAACATGTTCCCAAAATTTGGTAGACACAGCCACATTTTCACATGACACACACACACCATTCATTGAATAAACACAAGTAGCTTTTGGCTGAACACTACCAAGCATGGAAAGAACACCAAGCATGGAAAGAACACTGAAGAGCAAAACTGAAAACACAATTAGAGAAATGGAACACACTGAATCTATTACAATGCCCACTTCTCTCATAGACGAACATTAGACGTCACACACATTTTGAGACGAAACATGGTCGACACTGAAACGATTGAGGTTTGGCTGGACCCTCTGGCCAGCATCCCTCATGGTCAACCCATGGTTGAGCACATGGTCCAATACAGTGGCACAAATCTCATTGGAGATTTGGATTCTCCTTCTTTGTTCCCTTGCGTCTCCTTGTTGTTGTCCTCCTCCCCTTCCCCTTCCTCCTCCTCTTTCTCCTCCTCCCATACGTACCTCTCTCCTTCTCTGTTGTCTGTTGTCTCTGTTCTCCATTATTCATCAAACTAAACAGAGCATCAAGCCTCCTTTTATGCTGCAGTCCCTGATTGCAAACTGCTCGCCAGACCCGAAAGTTTAGAGATTTGAATGTTTGTGTGTTGTTGATTGAAACTTTGAGAATTGATGTGAGAAGTGTGTGTAAACCTAAAAATTGTGTGCTGTTTTGACAGCAAGGTCATGTGAAATTGACATCAGAGTGTAAAGGAGGAAAATCAGAGTTCTAATATGATAAGGAAGTGATAAATTGAGTCGAGCGATTGGGAACGGAAGTAGAGGTTGTGAAAATTGTGCCTCATTTTTGCTTTTTGAGTTTTAGCAATCGGAAAAAAAACTGTAACAGCATCCTCTCTTTTGCAGGTCGCAGGTTATTCTTTTAAGGTCTTTTTCTAGTCTTGATCGTTTCGGCTTTTGTTTAGCTCCCTGAGGAAAACTACATTTGATCCAGAGTTTGTCAAAAGACCACAGACGCTTTTTTTAATCACAGGGATAATGTCAATAATTTCTCGAACAACTTGAAAATGTACCTCCCACACGTGTGTGAGAAAGTTGTAAAGATCTTGTTGTTTTTGTGTTTGTGCTCGCAGTGGCCCTCTGAGTCTGCTGCCACCTCTGAGAAGGAGGCCCACTCTTCAGGCTCCCAGTTTGTCGGGGTCGCCGCGGTTCTGGTCGCCTGCTGCTCCAGCGGGTTTGCAGGAGTTTACTTTGAGAAGATCCTGAAGGAGAGCAAACAGAGCGTCTGGGTCCGGAACATCCAGCTTGGTCAGTGTCTGTGTCTAGATCGACGTCATCCGGTGATTATTGTCCGAGTTTCGCTTGATCCTATCCATACCGTTCCTCCTTTCAGCTGCAGGAGAAAATGACGTACGCCGACGCTCTTCACTTACCAAAAACGAGCCTGTGTGTTTTCTTCTCTCACCCTAAAGCAGCTGGATTACTATTTTCTACCCCAATATATTTTCAGTTGAGATGAATGCTTCTGTCAGGTTTTATTTTTATCCTGGAACGTGTGAGGCATGGGTGAGACACGTGTTCGGTCCCCCGTGAGCATCGCGCTTCTTCACCTGCAGGATCTGCAGAGAGCTCAGAGCAGAATGACATGGATTTAGTATTTTTAGCAGTTTTAAAGGCCAAATATGTAAACATTTTAGGTTTTTATCAACCTCTCAGCACTTTCGGCTCGAAAGCGCAAAACTTGGCGAGTTTGGACAGAAAACATCTAAAGGGGAAAAACACGGCAGAAAACACAAGAATGGACAGCTCAAAACACAGGAAGGAAGATGCGTTCTCTAAAACGCTTCAACAGCTCTGAGAAACAAAACAAAAACACGGCAGTGACTTTGACAAGAAAGAAATGTAGAAAACACCATCAGAAATGGAAAACCTGACATCTCAGAAAACTGAAAGTGAAAACGGGGACAACAGTAAGAAGGAACGGTGGTTTATTGTTCTTTCATCTGAACTCTGGTGTGTGTGTGTGTGTGTGTTCGTTCAGGGCTGTTCGGTCTGGTGTTCGGCCTCTTCGGGATGCTGGCCTACAACGGAGAGCGAGTGAGGGAGTCGGGGATGTTTCAAGGGTACAACGGCGTAACCTGGACCGTCGTCGCCCTGCAGGTAACTCTTAGCGTTCCTCCATCAGTGCGGTCACAGCTCATGGAGCCTCTGAGGGGAACAGGTTCAGTGTCTGTGCAAAAGGCTCTCTGTTGGCCCCCTCAGGTCATGCCTTTGTCCATCTGTGTCTGCGTGTTTGTTGTTTCTCCAGGCGCTGGGTGGTCTGGTCATAGCAGCGGTCATCAAGTATGCAGACAACATCCTGAAGGGCTTCGCTACGTCGCTGTCCATCATCCTGTCCACTCTTATTTCCTACTTCTGGCTGCAGGACTTTGATCCTACGAGGTAAAAGGAACAGCCCTTATTTTATTTCTGAAACGTAATTTCTGGAGCTTATTGAGATTTTCTTCCCGCACACAGCGTGTTTTTCCTCGGTGCCATATTGGTCATCGTGGCCACTTTCCTGTACGGCTACGAAGGCAAGCAGCCGCCCAACCCCAGCAGGGCATAGCCTAAAACTGCAGCAGCAGCGGGGGGTCACGCCAAAGCCTTAAGATGCAAAGGAAGAAGGGCAGGGAGACTGTAAGGAAGGCGAAATGCCTCCATCACTTAATGGGATGAGATGAAAGAGGAGCAGAGGGGAAGCACAACACGGCGGTGGATCCCACACCGAAGTGCCTGGGTTGAGACGGAGAAGCAGTTTGAAAAGAAAACACGTTCGTGTTTGATATCCTCTCGTTATTGTTGCCGAGGTAATTCTGTCTGCCACGCCTGAAGAGCAGGAGCGGTTCTGTTCACAAGAACCAGTTTGACTGCCACACCAGTTGCACTTTGACTCCACGGTGGTTATTGCTCCTGTTTTTGACCTCTGGTGGCACATTTTAGGGTTTAGGCTCGTCTCTTGTTATTTATTCCAAAGTTGACAGCTAATTTGAACTCCACAAGCTTTGACAACTTAAAATAGGAAGTGTGTCTCTGCCTGGGAGACAAAATCCGGAGCAAACCTTAACCCTTTGGTGGTTTCTGACCAGAGCTTGTGCTGTTTTCTAAATCTGGGATTTATGGTGGGACAAAACATTGTTCCACTCCAGTCAGAACAACAAACTCCGATATCTGACTGCAATTTGGGAAGAAATGTTTATCTGCTTTGGTGAAACTGATGAAGAAACAACCAGTTTTGTTTTTATTTTTATTATTTATTTAAAGGAAATCTATACCTAAATATAGCCACCATTTAAAATCCAGATGAATATCTGACCTTCCTACTGTAGTAATTAGGCTGACGGCGACATCCTGTTTTTTCTGTTGACTTTGTGGCAAAACAATCAGACCTGCAGGTGGTGAGCTTGTGTATGTACGTTTTTATGTTGAAATTGTTTAGAAATCTACTTTTGGTATAAAGCGGGTACAATTTTTGCTTTTATTTTGAAGTTTAACTTGTGAATCTTTTCTAAGAGAAACTATGTTTAACTTAGAAGGAATGAATGTGTGGCTACTCTGTTGTTTTCTGTCATAAATGACACGCATTAACTTTAATTTTCAGAATGGAATGTATTATTGTAGGAACAAACATTAAAAGACGTTTAGTTGGAGTTTTGTGTCTTGATGAAATAAAGGTGAGCTGGTTAGGAACCGGGTAGAAATTTAAGAGCGGAGCTAAAACTAAGCTACGTTCAATAAACAGAAAAGATTCAGATCTGTTGTTAATATTTTGATTGTGGGTTATTTTAGGTGGAGGTTGATGATATTGCTTATAAATGATAATCTGATCACAGCCAAACCGACCACACATGGTGAATAAATGTACACTCGGGTATGTTTTCCATTTGTTTTAATGACTTTGGAAACAGTCCATGCAAAGGTGTGAGGAAAAAGGGCCGTAATGGCCGAGTTTCACGTTTAAACAACACGCTGTTCTTACTTTTTAAAATCATCTGTGAGTTGGACTCAAGTCAAGTAGAGTTATGAATGTAGAACCACCTGGAGTCCACAGGCACATCCGTCACTGTTAAAGACACTTCAGGTACACGCGCGCACTCACACACACACACACACACACACCTTCTCATCTAGCATTCATTGTGAGGACTGTCCTTGACTACCATTCATTGTAGTGACTGGATTGTGCCTAAGCCTAACCTAAAAGTGAGGACCAGCAAAAATGTCCTCACTTTGGTACTAATGTCCTCAGTTTGCAGGTAAAAAGCTAGTCATTGGTCCTCACTTTGATGTATAGACAAGTACACACACACACACACCTTCTCATCTAGCATTCATTGTGAGGACTGTCCTTGACTACCATTCATTTTAGTGACTGGATTGTGCCTAAGCCTAACCTAAAAGTGATGACCAGCAAAAATGTCCTCACTTTGGTACTAATGTCCTCAGTTTGCAGGTAAAAAGCTAGTCATTGGTCCTCACTTTGATGTATAGACAAGTATACACACACACACACACACTAGACTCCACCTCATGATCAAGTACTTTCATTTATTTTTATCAGGAGAAAAACAAGTTTCCACTTCTTTTTTTTAATATAAAAGCCACAATAATCTGACCAATACGTTCAATAAATAACTTACTTCTGTCACCTTTGCTGCTTTTTTAAATTTATTTTTGATTGTCAGAGTTGAAGTCGTCAGACTGGCTGCTCCTGTGTCGAGGTTGTCAGATAACCCTTTACTTCCTGATCCGTTGTGCGTTTCGTCACACGCCGGTTCCGTTTTTGCTGCTGTAAATGAGGTATGAAGGCCTGTTTGGTTTTGCACCAGGAACAAAAATCAGCATGGGAACAGTAATGATAAAAACGATGTAACAGTCATCTTAACCCTCAGAAGTTCAGAAACAAAACAACCTTTGAACTGACAACATTTTTCTCTTAAGTTTTTATTTTTACTCGTTTAAATTAAAGGATGATGTTTGTCCTTAAAGGGTTTTTCATCCTGAGTCACATTTTTTGTTTCAGCCAAACTTCCGGCCTTTATAAACCAGATTTTGTCAGTAAAGGCACCCAAACAATTAATTTTGTTACCTGTAGTAATAAACAAACATGCAGTAGATGACCAGTTAATATTTATTTTATGCGGGACAATTCTGTTTTAAGTAGCTTCGTCATTAGCGTCCTGCCAGGCTAATAACAATAATACTCATAGGATGTGTTCTTTGTGCTACATTAACATATCTGCATTTCTACGTGTTGTTCTCTTAAAATAGATGCAAGTGTTAAAGCTGGAATCAATATTCCTTCATAAAAATATCTGTGACCAAATCCACAACATTTCAAAACCCCCACATTCAAATAGAAAATAACACTAAATCAACAGAGTTTTTGGAGAAATTCATTCCTAATTTCAAGATGTTTCCCTGGTATGTTTTTTTTTTAAATAAAGCAACAAAATGCTGCAAATGTAAAAGTTTTAGATGAAGGGTAGCTGGTTTAACATCTCAAGGCAACGGTTGTTTATCTTCAGGTCAGGGACCCGAAAAGCAAGCTCGACCCTTCAAACAAGGCTCTCCAAACTCTGAGAGCAAAGGTGTGGAGCACATTCTCAGCATAAATGTGAGATTTCATCCTATCAACTGCATCTCTGAGAGATTTACAGCATCCAGATGTTTCTCTGCATACAAAGGCTGCAGAACCACATTAAAATGCTGAAACCTTTTAGATATTCGACGATGCGGCACGGGAAACGTCTCTTTTGCAAGGGAACAGATAAACATGTATTTCTGTTCGCAAATCCTGCATCCTTCCAAGTTAAGAGGATCCAATCACATTTTCAACTCCTGGAACAAAAACCAGCATGGATGATGACGCGAGAGGCTTCATCTCACCGGACACGGACCAACCTGTGAGTTTAAAACTAAATTTTAACCCGAATGATGCAAATTCTGAAGCGACATTTGCAGCTGAATGCTTTTATTGGATCAGAACAAAAGATGGCTCCGATTTAAGCTAGATGTTAAACTGGCCTGACTGGCACATCAAAGTGCTGATCTGAGAGCAGCTGTGTGCCACATCAACACACAAAAGGAAACCCCGCTGTAGGTGAAAATCAGAAGCTACAACGAATGAATAATCCTCTGACCTGCTTCGCTGAAACACATTGCTGGTGAAATATAAAATTAAAACAATAATTTAGAACATCAGGTTTGTTTTCTTGGCATGAAAAACTCTTCAAAATCACCGCAATACATTTATATTTACTTTGCTCACAATTTGTGACATTCTCATACTAAAAATACTAATGAGCTTTGTGTAATCTGAGTGAACCGCCTACCCTTGCTCCTCTTGTGTAGATACTGCTGTTTTATGTAAAACTGTCCGCTGAGGCTTCTTCTTCACCTACAGATCTGCTTAGGTCAGATTTAATGAGACCAAGCGGCTGCAGTGGGCCATGAACTGTCACCTCTATCCTCAAAAAGGCAAAATAAGAGGAACTGTGTAAGCGACTGTGTGTGGGAAATAAAATGAATGAAGCAAAAGTTGCTTGCATGTGTGAAAACAATCAGTCGTGAATGGCTGTGATCATCTGTGGTTGTAGAGAGGCAGTCTGGTGTGACACAGCAGCGAGTGTGGAGCCAACCTCGGAGCTCCCTGTAAGAAAACACGCACAAGTCAACACAAACACCTGCACTCGCGTCGTCCAGTTAAAATGACCCTTCCTTTTCCTCTGAACAGCACTTCCTAATGCACCACAGAGCATCATGAAGGCTGAAACCTTTTATTTTTTAACCACCAATGTTCAGGTTTGACCCCCTCGTTCTGAGCCTGAGAAGCTATATCACACACCTCCAGGGCTGATGGCGATTTGATCGGAGAGAAACGGCTCAGATGTGCTGAATTGAACTGAACACCTGCATGTTCATCAGCACCAGAGACACTTTCTGAGTCATCAAAGGCAGCGGCGGGGAATTAAGGCCCCTCAGGATTGTAAGACCGATTTGTGCTGTCAACATTTAACACGAGTCCTATTCAGTCATCTGTGGCTCACTGTGTTGTGATTAAAAACATCCAACAAGAAGGTCCCGTTGTTCTACTTGGGCGGTATGACAACAAGCGGAGGGCCTCGCCTCGGCCTCCACATCAGGACCTGGGCGTCGTTAGCGTTCGGTCTCCCCATGGCGTTCAGAGGGATTGGCTCCATACGGGTCAGAACCCGTGGCTGCTCCTGGTGCAGCCGTCCCACCAGCCTGGCTCTGGAGCCCAAAGGCAGGGACGGGTCCACCACAATGTCCACCCGCATCCTCCACTTGATGGTGTGGAGCAGTGTCTTCTCCTTGGTGGTGGTGTTGAGCGCCACCAGCCAGGTGGTGAAGCTCTGGTCCCTTTTTATGTTGGTCAGTAAGGGCGTGTTGGATTCGCTGACCGGCACCGCCCAGGTGACGCTGGGGTAAAAGTTGTCATTCATGCTGACGGTGAAGCGGGACGGCTTGGAGGTGGGGCCGATGATGGTGACGGTCTCTGTTGTGTTTCCATACCAGGGGTAGCTGACGCCGTCCGAGTCGCTGATGGCCCTCACCAGACCTTCTCTGAGCTGAGGCAGCTCCCAGCTGGACCTGAAGAAAGACAACCAACCATGTCATTGTTTTCATGTATAATACTTTTTTTTGTTATAATGAAGATAGATTCTTCTTTCACTTTAGAATTGACCCTTCAGGGATCTCCACAGTGAATCATCTGTCTCCATTTAGTCCTATCTGCTGCATCCTCTATCCTCACATGACCTGACTTCATGTCCTTCTTCACCACATCCATAACTCTCCTTTATGGCATTTGAACTCCTCTCTAGAGGCATCTCATGTGTCTGCCTGCTTGAAGACCTCCACCATGGTCCCTGTCCCCATGAAGCCAAGGATCACTGGACTCAGCGACTACAGACCTGTGGCTCTGACATCTGTGGTCATGAAGTCATTTGAGCACCTGGTTCTTCCCCACCTGAAGACCCTCACAGCCCCCCTTGCAGTTTGCCCACAGAGCCAACAGGTCTGTAGATGATGCCATCAACATGGCTATACACTTCATCCGGCAGCATCTGGACTCCCCGGGTACCTACACCAGGATCCTGTTTGTGGACTTCAGCTCTGCCTTCAACACAATCCTCCCAGACCTCCTCAAAGTCAAACTGTCCTAGATGCACTGGCCTGACCCCATCTGCAAGTGGATCACTGACTTAATGACAGACAGGAAACAACAAGTCAGGCTGAGGAAGAATCTCTCTGACCTGTGGACCATCAGCACTGATTTCCCTCAGGGCTGTGTTCTCTCCCCTTTGCTCTTCTCCATGTGCACCAACAGCTGCACCTCCAACCACGAGTCTGTCAAGCTTATCAAGTTTGCAGATGACACCCCCGTCATCAGACTCATCTCGGACGGGGATGATTCTGCCTACAGAATGGAGGTCGAACCGCTGGTGTCCTGGTGCAGCCACAACAACCAGGTGCTAAATGCGCAGAAGACAACGGAAGTTGTTGTGGACTTTATGAAGCACACAGCCCCACTGCCCCCCCATAACCCTGTCTGACGCTCCCATCACGATGGTGGTCTCATGTCGCTTCCTGAGCACCATCATCACCCAGGACCTCAAGTGGGAGCTACCACCAGGGACATGAAGAAGCTGCAGCGTGTCATGTGCTCTGTTGAGAAGGTCATTGGCTGCAAACTCCCCTCCGTACAGGACCTGTACCCCTCCAGGACATTGAGGTGTGCAGGTCAGATCACAGCTGACTCGTCCCACCCCGGACACAGTCTCTTTGACTCGCTCCCATCTGGCAGGAGGCTCAGACCCATTCAGACCAGAACCTCTCGCCACAAAAACAGTTTCTTCCCGTCTGCATTTGGACTCATGAACGTCAATATTAAGGCTGTCCACTCCAGTCGCTTTGTTCCAGTCACATGACCCGGCGTTGTGTTTTGACCTGACTGTTCCTCTCTGATCAGTACCTACACTGATTTGTATGTAGTAGCCGCTTCTCAAAGTGTTGCTCCTCTATATTATTATTTTTATTTATTTATTGTGTAAAGGAAATACTACCTCCCTTTGGGGGTCATAAACCACATTCACACAAATCATAAAAGCCACCCATCCATTTTCATCCGCTTATCCGGAGTCGGGTCGCGGGGGCAGTAGCCCAAGGCGAGAGGCCCAGTCTTCCCTCTCCCCAGCCACTTGGGCCAGCTCCTCCGGGGGAATCCCAAGGTGTTGCCTGGCCAGGCGAGAGACATAGTCCCTCCACCATGTCCTGGGTCCACCTTTAGGTCTCATCCTGGTTGGACGTGCCCAGAAAACCTCATCAGGGAGGTGTCCAGGAGGCATCCTGACCAGATGCCCGAGCCACCTCAACTGGCTCCTCTTGATGTGGAGGAGCAGCGGGTCTACTCCGAGCCCCTCCCAAATGACCGAGCTTACTGTTCATTAAGACGAACCAACAACTGGAGGGGAGTTCTAGAGTGACACGCGACGGCCCGTGCATTGCCAGTGACTCCCTATTCAACTGTTTCGGTTAAGCTACTGATTCAGGGGGAATTCACTGAGATTTATCTACTCCACCTATCTCTAAGGGAGAGCCCAGCCACTCTTCGGAGAAAACTCATTTCGGCCGCTTGTATCCGCATTCTCGTTCTTTTGGTCACTGCCCAAAGCTCATGACCATAGGTGAGGGTAGGAACGTAGATCGACCGGTAAATCAAGAGCTTCGCCTTCTGACTAAGCTCTCTCTTCACCACGACAGGCCGGTACAACGCCTGCATCACTGCAGATGCAGCACCAATCCACCTATCGATCTCACTCTCCAGTTTCCCTCACTCGTGAACAAGACCCCGAGATACTTAAACTCCTCCACTTGGGGCAGGACCTCATCCCTGACCCGGAGAAGGCATTCGACCCTTTTCCGAATCAAGACCATGGTCTCAGATTTAGAGGAGCTGATTCTCATCCCAGCTGCTTCACACTCGGCTGCAAACCACTCCAGTGAAAGCTGAAGATCACGTTCTGATGAAGCCAACAGGACCACATCATCTGCAAAAAGCAGAGACCTGATCCTCAGGCCACCAAAACAGATGCCCTACACACCTTGGCTGCGCCTAGAAATCCTGTCCATGAAGGTTATGAACAGAATCGGTGACAAAGGGCAGCCTTGGCGGAGTCCAACTCTCACTGGGAACGAGCCCGACTTACTGCCAGCAATGCGGACCAAGCTCTGACACCGGTCATACAGGGACCTAACAGCCCCCCCCCCCCCCCCCCCCCGAGGGACACGGTCAAACGCCTTCTCCAAATCCGCAAAACACATGTAGACTGGTTGGGCAAATTCCCACGCACCCTCCAGGATCCCCCTGAGGGTATATAGCTCATAAAATCATAAAAGCATGCTCTTTAATTAGAACATGTGTATGCAAATATAAATTAATAACGAGTAAATAAACAGATCATAATTTAAATAAATGAATACAGGTTGCTGCTGGTCATCATTTTCAAAACAAAAGTGTAAATCTATATTTGTATGGATGTTTTTGTGATGACAGCAACATGCATTAAACTAATCTAAAATAATTCATGTTGTGATAATAGTTCAAATAACTGTTTCAAGTGTATCTTTCAGAAATGTTTGTGTTTCTCTAATTGGAGGTGGCCGACGGTGGCACAGGAGTTAAGTACTCACCCCGTAATCGGACAGTTGCAGGTTCGAGCCCCGTTCAGTCTGTCACTGTCGTTGTGCCTTTGGGCAAGACACTTAATTCACCTTGCCTGCTGGTGGTGGTCAGAGGGACCGGTGGCGCCTCTGTCAGTGCGCCCCAGGGCAGCTGTCGCTACAGTGTAGCCCATCCCCACCAGAGTGTGAATGTGTGTGTGAATGGGTGAATGACTGATTGTGCTATAAAGCACCTTGGGGGGTCCCAGGACTCTAGAAGGTGCTATATCAAATAGAAGCCATTCACCACTTAAAGGTGCTGGATGCATTTGGGTTTTTAATGAAAATTAATGAAGGAGCAATGCACTGCATAGTAGCTAGCCTAAACTCTCCCAGAGTTACAACAACGGACTGATTCTGTGTGTCACCCCAAATGTTCTCAGACCCCATCTGGTACCATCACCCTACCCCCATGAAAATTTTCTGTGGGTGCCACTGGGGCTGAATACTGTCAGATTATAAAATTATAAATCCAAATCTCTTTTTGCATGATTCTTCAGTCCGTTTTCCTGTCCTGAATGAGTAAGAAGAAACCAGAATATGCTAACCGAATGCAACATCTCAAATGCCTACTCTTCCTGCAGATCATTTCCTCTCCTCCTGAACTCAAACTTTCATGACACTGAAGGTTTCAGACTGCCAGTGTGTTTCAATCTCGCTGTTTTGCTCATAATCTGGTGCCTTTTCGCCTTTGTTGTGCTTTTATGACCAGTCTGGTGACACCCCATCCTCTCACACCCACCCATGGGATTAAACACCCCCTCACATATGCTGTGAAGGGGGTGACATGATGTCTCCGCGGGCTCAGTCTGAGTGCAGCAAATGTTGTTTCGCTCATCTAATAGCAGCTTTTTCTATTTAGATGCCAGAGTCACAGGAACAGAATCTGTCGGTGGGCGTTTGAATGAAGGAGGCTGATGAGCACAGTTAACCTGCTGCGCGCACAAATGCTCCTAACTCAGAGTGAAGCGTGCTATAATAAAGACATTTACGTCTCCTCCTTTTCTAACATCAGATGACACAGCCGGTGTGAACTCACATGCCGATGTCTCCGTAGGTGTTGTAGAACTCCATCTGTGTGCACGCCTGGATCCAGCCCACCACCCAGGTCTCGTTGCGCGAAATTGGAGGCATCGAGATCCGCGCGGAGGCTTTGAAGTAGGGCGTCTTGTAGCGGAGCACTATGGGGGAGTTCTCCTCGATGACGGTGGGGCAGTGGTCTATGGTGGCAACCAGGTCCGACACCACGATGTTCTCCCGCTTGATGCGGGACTTGTTGCAGGCTATGCTCTGGATGCAGCCCATGGCCGCGCAGGTGAAAGTGATGGTCAGCAGCAGCCGGGTGAGTCTGGCAGGCCTGGGGAACCTCGCAGCGGGCTGGGACTCGACCAGAACCAGCACTATGAGGCCGTACATCAGATGTAAGGGTAAGGTGTGTGTTACCACGCCGAAGGCCCAAAGCAGAACGTGAGACCAGGGCTTATTCCCTGACCACTCTGGAGGACGGAAATCCAAACTTACGTTTAAAGCTCAGTTCTTGAACCCTCTCTGCTTAGATCCGATCCGTTCCTTCTGCAGCCCGTGCCCGCAGCCTTTAGTCCTCTCTCTGCACCGAGCTGTCATGTCACAAGAAGCGCGGAGGGACCGGCGGGCACCGGAGCTCCAGCATGGGGACCCGGTGGTCGGGCGGCGGTGTTTGCAGATGCGATGCAGCTGCTGGGAAAAACCTGAGCAGCGGGATCAGCAGAGTCTGTCATGCCTTTCGACTCGACGTCCAAACAGATGCTGGGAATCCGAGCATTCCCGATGTGGAAAACAGATCCTCCATCCAGATCTGGAAACACCGACGATCAAACCGACAGGAGACAAACGAGCTGGCTGCAGAGACTTCCAACAGACGGATGAAACAATGGCTTCAGGCAGGAGAAGAAGGATAACCGGTGTCATAGTGACCGCGCTGAGAAGCGGAGCGGCATCCTCCTGATGGAGCGTGTCGCTGTTCAGCCTGCGTGGTGCTGAACCTGCTGAATGGACCAATAGACTCGGAGCGTGGGAGTCTGCACAGTAGTAGCTCCGCGACCTCTCCCCTGCAAACTGGAACGATGTTTTCTGATCCCAACTGAGCCCAGATGGGCCGCAGGGACCCGAAACCGGAGCTACACGTTTTCATCCAAATCACGAATCGTTTGTGGGGGAAATAATGCAATAAAAATGCATCAAACTTTCCGACTTTAAATTACACTTTAAATTAAATTAGAGACACTTGTAATAAAATCTTAAATCCCAGGGGTCTGCAACCTTTATAGGACAAAACAACAATTTATCATTTTCGAGAAAAAGAGGAGGATGGCAGCTAAACAAACTCAGATCTCTGAGATTAGAATCATAATTGTGACTTTGTCTGAGATTAAAGTAAATATATACTATCCAAAAAAAAAAGAAGCAATTTGGTCTCTATTATTTTTAAATAGAAAACTTGCATAAAGGTTTGAATATTTTTGTTTGAGATGTAAATAATTGCAGAAAATTGGGTAAGAAAATATATATTAATGTAAATATTATGTTGCAGAGGTTTCATTTACTTATCCCGTAAAAAAAAAAAAAAAAAAGCTGCCTTAAATCGCCGTATTTGATATAGAGCTTTCTAGAGTCCAGGAACCCCCCAAGGTGCTTTACAACACAGCAGTCATTCTCCCATTCACACACACACACACACACACACACACACACACACACACACACACACACACACACACACACACACACACACACACACACACACACACACACACACACACACACACACACACACACACACACACACACACACGGTGGTGATGAGCTACATTGTAGCTACTGCTGCCTGGGGCACACTGACAGAGGCAAGTCTGCTGCACACAGGTGCCACCGGTCTCTCCGACCACCACCAGTGGGCGGGGTAGGTGTCTTGCCCAAGGGCACAACGACAGTGACAGACTGAGTGGTGCTTGAACCTGATCTTCTGATTACGGGGCGAGCACTTAACTCCTGTGCCACCATCGCCCCATTTTAATGATATACTTAAAACACTCACTAGTTTATTTTTAGCCAACATAATTAAGTGCATTTGTGGCTCTGACCCCTGATCTATCCCGTTTAAAGAGTGTTTTGTTGACACAAGCATCTGAAAGGAAGACCATGAGCTACAAACTCACACTCATGACTATGAGCTACATCTCATAGCTAAATATAAACCTGAGAGGTTAAGATGCACAAAAGGAAGATACACAGAGGACATCATTGGTCACTGTAACTATACTGATGGCATTGAAGTTGTAACACATTATAGAGCAGTGGCGTCATGAATCTGTGTGAGAATTTAGCTGTAGTAAACTTATTAGTGACCTCGAGAGGCGGCACAGATCTGATCCCCCTGTGCTGCTGGCAACTCTGGCATTTTTATACTCAGGTGGCAATCAACAAATCAGGTGCAGCTGTTTCTGCTGCGGGGAGGAAGAGGAGCGGAAACCCATTCTGGGTGTGCCTTCGTCCTGTTGAAGGAGTCTGGATAGCAGAAGGTGGCGCCAATTTCGATCCACAACTCCTGCTACCACACACACACACACACACACACACACACACACACACACACACACACACACACTCGCACACACACACACACACACACGCACACACACACACACACACACACACACACACACACACACACACACACACACACACACACACACACACACACACACACACACACACACACACACACATACACACATACACACATACACACACACACACGCGCGCACACACACACGCGCGCACACACACACACACACACACACACACACATACACACACACACACACACACACGCGCACACACACACACACACACACACACACACACACACACACACACACACACACACACACACACACACACACACACACACACACACACACACACACACACACACAGGCAGAGCTCAGCACCTATTCTGTGCATTTTGGGGTCAGAGACCCTTATCCCCTCCTGGTCAGTGGGGTCGATTTAACACCTAGGAGACTGCGGGAGGGTTATTGTTATGACAAACTTGTGTGTGAGGCGTTTATATGTTAATATTTTGTCATTCTTTTGTTCTTGTAAAGCACATCTGAGTTTCACTACAGTTTTTTTTACAGACATTAGGACCCATTTCTCAATACTTAGGTCACATTTGCAAAACTCTACATAGAGTGTGCACAACAGAAGTCTATGTGGGCCAAACTGAGGATCAATTATCATTGCTTTGGCACAAAATGCATTGAGTGACTACATCTCTCAAATGTCATGAAGTCCCTTCTCACTCAGACACAACAACTGCCAAAAACCATTGTACTAACAGGACATTTAGCACTTGCTTACATACTGTTCACAAAACTGTAAAACTTATGTTCAAAACAATAACATACTGCAAAACTGAATATGACAGCAACATCCAACAGCAATGTGTTATTGAAACGTAAATGCAGTTTAACCAGCCACAGCTGACTCTAATTGTAGATGAACAGCTGCACAGGTGTTACACTTTCAACGTCATTATAAAAGTAGTCAACTGCTGAATAGGTTTGTGTTGTGATGTAAACATGGACCCAGCCAGAGATGGAGAAGTGGCTGAAAGAGGAAGAATAGAGGCTGGGAGAGGGCGAGGAGTACGTATGCGTGGTGGCAGAAGAGTAAGAGGAAGAGCAAGAGCTGGAGTCTCAGATGAGATCAGAGCTACTGTAATTGATCATGTGGTAAATCATGGTCTCTCAATGAGAGAGGCTGGTCAGAGAGCGCAGCCGAATCTGCAACGCTCTACGGTGGCATCTGTTGTTAGAGTTTTCTGGCAGACCAACAGGTAACTTGTATTCTACAAGGGCATGTGACTCAGTCGCACATGTCAGATGTAAATAATGTTATGTGTAATTGTTTTTGCTTTTCTGCTTACTAGGACTCAACGGTTACCTCTCACAGAAGGGAGAGGAAGGATGTTCACTGATGTGCAGGAAACCGCCGTTGTTATGGTAATCAGAAACAATGGGATGAAGCTCACTGAGATCAGACACCGTATCTCAGCAGACAACGTTACCTTTGCAAATATTCAGTGTAAGCCTAACAACAGTTTTTAGAGTCCTGAAGAAACATCAGGTCAGGATGAAACATGTGTACACTGTGCCTTTTGAGAGGAACTCTGAACATGTCAAGCAACTCAGGAACCAATGTGTCCAGGTAAGAACCGCTACAGTAATGAACAATACCAAACACACACACAGACCATTTGTACACATTTACTACGTAATGTAACAGCTTATGTTGCCTTGTGGATAGTTTTCAGAGAGTCATGGAGATTGAAGGCATGCAAACGCACCACATTTTCATCTATGTGGATGAGGCAGGTTTCAACTTGGCCAAAACACGGCGACGAGGGAGGAATGTGATTGGGAAGAGAGCCACAGTGAATGTCCCGGGCCAGAGGGGTGCCAACATCACAATGTGCGCAGCAATATCTACTGATGGACTGCTGTCACACAGACCAGTAATTGGGCCATACAACACTGGACGGCTCCTTGCGTTCCTGCATGATCTCTATGGAAGGGTTGTGCTAGGTGAGGAAAGGGATGTGGACAGAGGGAATCAGCCAACATGTATAATTGTATGGGACAATGTGGCATTTCACCACTCCTATGCAGTCACAGAGTGGTTTGTGGCCCATCCCAGAATAGTCCCTTTTCCTCCCACCTTACTCTCTATTCCTCAACCCCATAGAGGAATTCTTTGCCTCATGGTGGTGGAAGGTGTACGACCATCATCTACATGATCAAATGTCCCTTCTGGATGCATTGTATGCTGGATGCCTGGACATATCAGCAGTAGATTACCAGGGATGGATCAGGCATGCCAGAAGATTCTTTCCTAGGTGTATTGCCCTAGATGACATAAGATGTGATGTGGATGAGAACCTGTGGCCAAATGGAGAAGACAGAGTAGATTAGCATATTGAATCTGGATCAGTGGATGTTGTGTTTACAAAGTCTTGTGTTTTGGAAGTACTTAGTGCAAAAACAAATGCCATTAAAAATAAATGAACAAGATGAAATATTGACTAATTCTGCATCATGTCTGACTCATTCCAGTAACATCTATTGGAAGTATGAACAGAGATGTGTCCTTGTTTTACACAAGAAAATGTAATGCTACATGTTAGTGTTTTTTAGGTATTTATTTTGTGGTGACAAAGTGCTTGTTGGCTGTCAACCTTTGCTAGTGTTCTGGAGGAATGTGTTCGAGACCTGAATGAAGTGTTTTGGTGGTTGTAGTGCATTTTGAATGGGAAATGAACTGCTTTGCCAAGCTGAAACTCTGTTAGGAGAACTGTGTGAAGTGTCTAGCAAAAGTGACATTAGTATTGAGAAATGGGTCCTAACGTCTGCAAAAAAAAACTGTAAATGTTCTAACAAATAAAATAATACTATTATAAGTGATACTAGTAACAATGATTATAGTAATATAAATAAGTGTACAAACTTAGACAAAAAGTGATATATATATATATAGTTCTCACTTTTTGTCTCTCACTTTTTGTCTAAGTTTGTACACTTGTATTACTATAATCATTGTTACTAGTATCACTTATATATATATATATATATATATATATATATATATATATATATCACAGACATAAACCGTTTTATGTATCTTGAAAGGTGGAACGGAAAACTCGTTAAACACATAATTTTATTTTGAAAGTTACCTATTTCCGCTGTGCTGCATGACCGTAATTTCCGGTTGGGCTGCCGTTCACAGAACGATAACAACAAACGTGCAGGTTCTGAAATCTCGAACATGCTGGTGTGTTAAACATTAAGATATTAGAGACAGTTTAACACCATGGTGAGCAACAGATTATTTAAGTCAGTTTTGTATGACTCCGGTTTATAATTAAGACACGTTTGCTAACCTAATCAAAGCTAACATCAGGCTAAAGTTGATGCTAACGAAGCTGTTCTTGATCGAGAATTTTGGTTAATTGTGTCATTTTTGTTTGCAAATTAGAAGGAAAATTGTATTTTTTTACTTGTCTGGCTACTTTTTCCTGTTTTAATAACATTTGATTAGAGATAGTTAGATGAGTAAGCTGTTATCACGTCCCAAAACTCCCTTGTGCTTTTGTGTTAACTTTGTGTTTTACCCTTTAAGGTTCCTTCAGAGCTTAAGACTGTGATTCAGAGGTTTTACCATCTTCAGTCAGAGCGATTAGAGACGTACAGACTCTTTGAAGAGTAAGTTTCAGCTGCTTCAAAGACACATGTTGAAATGGTTGCACCAGTTTGAACATAAAGCATGGAGAGAAACAACATGTTCAATTCAACATCCTTAAAAGCTTTTTGTTATTTAGAGAAACAAAATTACAGGGTTGAAACAGTGTTTTTTCAGTATTTGACAGATGAAAATGAATTTAGGCTGTTTACATTAATTTAATTCTCTTATTTGGCACACCCAGATTGTAACCCCTCTCAGAAAATACAAGAATTTTGTTTTTGCAGATTACAACTCCCCATCAGAGAGACAAAGGAATTTTCTAAAGGTCTCTTTGTGGTCTTTGTGACCATTAGAAATGTGATAATAATTATTAAACATCTATAGATCTGTCTCAGTGTGGATGTACTTGCCATTAAAATGATTAAAGTGGGGATACACAATATATTTGCATCAATATTGGTATGATCAATGTTAGTAGTTTTCTTTTTTACATATCTGTATCTGTCCGATAAGTAAAACTGGGCCAGTATTAACAACCAACCATCTTGTTTCCATTTGTTTATCTGTTTCAAAGGGTGAGGGAGTGATGGTGTGTAATTGTTTATAACTGCAATATCAATATTGGATATTGGCCCAACTTTTCATATTGGTGCATTCCAAGATTAAAGTCAAGTTGTTGTTGCCTGTGTGGAGATTTAACTCCAGCCACTCTCCTGGTAATGGTTTGGAATTACCTGGAGTAGAACTGTTAGAACAGTTTCTAGTTACATTTGACGCTGACCTGTTTGAAAGCCTGGTTCCACTACAGTCCTCCATGTCCCCACTCTCCTGTTCAAGGTCTCAGTCATTTGCAGGACAAACATAATTTTCTTTTGCTTTGAATGCTAAATGTCTTCCAGAGGACACGAGGCCTATTTGAGGACAGCGCCCCACTACGACTTTGAGCACTACAAGCAGCTTGTGCATGAGATAACGCAGGCCTTCAGCGGCATTTCCAAGGAAGTGCTGGAGATCAAAGAGAGGCTCCATCAAGACTTTGATAGGCCCGACCTTTCTGAGCACATTGAGAAGCTGCAGAGCAAAGAGAAGCAGAAACTGGAACTGGTAGGTGAAGGCCTTTTATTTTTCTTAACCAGACCGGTGCATGAGAAAAGATGAATATAACATAAGATATTGTGTTTGTGAGATTCTGCAACATGCTGGATGTGATAGGATGGTGGAATTCACACACTGACATCTCTGACAACTTTACATGTAAACAGTTTAAAGTTTATTTGCTGGTAAAGAAGGCTGTTTTATTTGCGTACACCATCAGCAAGCATAAATGTTAACCTAGCAACACTGATGCATTACACTGTGTAACCACAAGGAGGCAGAGTTTCTCTGCATGATTTCCTCTCCAGTTTACAGCACATTTAGTCAGTGTTAATAATCCAGAATCTAAAACCGTTCTAATTTAGATTTCCTACTGCTAATCGAGGGGAACTAAAGCAGTCTTATCCACTGATTACAATGTAGACCGAATAAAAAAACGTTCAGTCTGAAGTGGTTTTCTTGTATTTAATAGCTTCTCACATTCTGGAATGTCCACGTTTTATACACTGGATCTCCAGAGGTTACTTTAAGCTCCTTAACATACAGCAGTAATGCTATTCAACAGTTCTGTCCTTTTTGTTAATAACTGAAGTCTCCTCTGAACAGACAGCCAGACTGCAGCTGGCCAAGCAGCAGGCCCAGGATCACCCAGAGGATGAAGACTGCAGAGACAAAATCCATGAGATCAAGCATCAGTAAGAGAAGCTATTTGATGTCTGCTTCAGGACATTGCTGATGTAGTTATTTACTTGGTATAAACCTGATGCAGGCATGAGTTGCAATAAATAGACTCTTTCTCAGAATAGCGTGTTAAAACCTAGTTATTTTTCTGACGGATAAGTAAAAATCTTTTGTCTCTTTGGTCAGCATCATCAAGAACAACGAGGCTCTGAGTGAGATCATGCAGGACTTTAAGTACGATTCAGAAGAGTGTGACTGACAGCGAGGTGATGGGGCGACGCCTCCTGCTGTGATTTCATCTGCTCCTATTGATCCCCCGCTGGCTCCACCCTGCTCTCTGCAGCAGTTTGCTTCCGCCCAGAGGGTCTCTTGTGGTCCAGCTTGTTGTGGTTTTATGTGCAGTCATTTGTTAGTGATTTTCTTTAGTTTAACAAAGAAATGTTGGTTTGCTGCTTGAAATGTACACGAAAAGACACAAAATAATGTAAATTTGTACAAGTTTCATTTACTGGATGACTTTTTTCTAAATTAAAAACACTTAAGGAGACAAGTTTTTATCTTTTTACTCTGACCCACAATACAAGAACAGAGTATATAATATATATTGATAATATTTTCTTATGTACTGTATGTATTTGCAAGAGTAATTACAGAATATATCCAACCAGCTGTAAAGTTAGTTATTTAATGGATCTTTTTGCGTTTAGTTCCCACTGACCTCACTAATTATTTTTCCTCACTAGGGTCACGCGTAGTTGGTGTCCAGCAGTCAAGAGGCAGGGGACAGGTCTCCAGTCCATCACAGGGACAAGACAAACAACCATTCATACACCCACCCACACCTAGGGACAATTTAGGGTTGCCTATTAATCCAACATGCATGTTTGTGGTCTGTGGGAGAAAACCACAGCACCCAAAGAAAATACACATGTATGCATGGAGAGAACATGCTGACTTCACACAGAAAGACTGCAGGTGGTATTCGGACCTGCAACCTTGCTGCAAAGTAACAGTGTCACCACGCGGTCCGTTATTCCTCACCTGTTAAATGGTTTTAAAATCAAACCAAAAAAATCAGAAATTTACTTAATGACACTTCAGTTTAAATCAAGTTTTAATGGAGGAGTTTCAAAAATCATAACCATATTAAACAACTTCTGCAGAAATAGTTTACGTCCTTCAGGGCTGATTGTGGTTTAAAAGTTTTACGTGTTTATGAAATAATTAGCATGAAATACTGAAAGTTTTAGCCATTAAATCAGTTTTAAGATAGCATCAGCACACAAGCTAGCTGTTGGCCCATCAATCCTATAGGAATTAAACAGTTTCTCTGAACAGAAGCTAATTCACAAAGCTTTCTACAACAAAGGAAAATGTTAGTGATTTTTAACGTTCAAAGAAAATCATTCAAATGACCCAAAAAATTCCTGCAAGTGATAGTAAACCATTGTAGTCTAAATACGGTTTGCTGTGGACGGCTCTGACAGCAGTAGGATGACCCTGACCTTGAATCTGAGTCATTCTGGACAGACAAAAGCTGGGACCTTCTGGGTCAGCTGTCAGCATGTCCTGATGCTGGTCTTGAATTTGAACACCAGAGTGATGATCTGTTATGAATTATTGTTTTGTGATATCTGAAAAAGACAAAAGATGATTCTTAATGTTTCAGCATTAAAAAAAAAGAAAATTAGAAACCAAAGTTGCCTTGTCTGGTTTCAGCCCCTTTTTGGCATCTCCTCGTCCTCTCTCTCTTCTGATGTCATTCTCTTAAGGTAATCAATGAAGCTGTCACACTTTGTATCTTTTGCACGTTCATTCTGTGTATTTATTTCTAATTGCATTACTTGCGTTATTTCTAACTGCCCCTTGATGAGCTCTGAGGAAGGCTACAGCGTTAGCCAAAACGTCAGCAAAAACGCGGTGGAACCACTCTTTTGCTGTGTTGGAGAAATAATCAAGTAATGCAGTTATGAGCCATTCCCATCTGTACCGGGTCGGCCCGGGCCGGGTAGCGTAGGTTGTTTACATATCTGGGTGGACTGGCATTTTTCCGGGCCAACCAAGGCTCATTCTCAGCCCTCTTCTCGAGGGGGTCTGCTTCAGGCCGACCAGGGCCAACACACCCACTGCTGACAGCAAATTCACACCTTCCATCAGAGCAAGGCTCTGATTGGTGGGTAGAATCAGCCCACATGGGCTTAAGACAAGGATGTGTGGAATCAACCGGGCCAGGCTGGGGCCGACTGGGGCTACCCGGCCCGGGCCGACCCGGTACAGATGGGAATGGCCCATACGAGAGCTTATGTTCTGTAAAACAGCCTGCTGGAGTAATCGAGTCGGGTGGACGGAAGGTCTGTGTGGGTTCGAGGTCTGAGGGGTCTGAACTTCACACACAAACAATCTGAAGCCTCGTCTTGCATTTGGCTCGAGTTATTTTTGGGAAAGAGAGACCTCCGTGCCAAGAGGAAACAAAAGGAGCACTGTTAATTATATTTTACAAGTTTATTCCTCTTTTGCTGTGGTCGTCAAATGAAGACCCCCAAGTCTGCTCATTAAAAATATGAAACGTAATCAGACCGCTTGACAAAGAGCATGCCCTCTCCCACATCTTTTAGTCTAAACCACACATTTTTACCTGATCATAAAAGTACAGACTGAATCTCCAGAGAGCCAGTTTAAGGGAAATGTTTCCTCTTTTTGCTTGGAAAATACGAAATGCTGACGATATGTCAAAACAAAGGCAGGGTCAGAAATTCAGCCCTGGACTCTGAGAAACTCCTCAAGCTGCTTACCCACCCGGATGCGTGATTTGTGTGATTTCTGCAGCAACACTCTCCACTGATCGTACAGTTTGATGGACATGCCGCTGCAGCTGTATGCATGCTTCCGGAGCCACCTGAAGAACTGCTTGAGTTCTCTCCGCAGGGTGGAGTTCTGCTGGCTGGGTTTGAGATCACAGGAGCCTCTTTGCAGCAGATCTGAAGGAGAGCGGAGAAGGCAGAGATAAGGGATGACGGGAGAGCAACATCAAGGTTACTGTTTGGACACAAGAGGACGCACAGGCTTTACTCAGGCTAGTGATGTTAGGATGAGTCTCACCGTCTTTTTAAAGCTTGTTTGGGAGGTGCGGTGGGGCAAAAAATACAGTGGGGCAAAAAAGTATTTAGTCAGCCACCGATTGTGTGAGAGACAGAATGTGAAAAAAAATCCATGAATTCACATGGCAGGATTTTTAAAGAATTTATTTGTAAATCAGGGTGGAAAATAAGTATTTGGTCAATAACAAAAAATCAACTCAATACTTTGGAACATAACCTTTGTTGACAATAACAGAGGTCAAACGATTACTATAGGTCTTTACCAGGTTTGCACACACAGTAGCTGGTATTTTGGCCCATTCCTCCATGCAGATCTTCTCGAGAGCAGTGATGTTTTGGGGCTGTCGAGCAACACGGACTTTCAACTCCCTCCACAGATTTTCTATGGGGTTGAGGTCTGGAGACTGGCTAGGCCACTCCAGGACTTTCAAATGCTTCTTACGGAGCCACTCCTTTGTTGCCCGGGCGGCGTGTTTGGGATCATTGTCGTGTTGGAAGACCCAGCCACGTTTCATCTTCAAAGCTCTCACTGATGGAAGGAGGTTTTGGCTCAGAATCTCACGATACATGGCCCCATTCATTCTTTCCTTAACACGGATCAGGCGTCCTGTCCCCTTAGCAGAAAAACAGCCCCAAAGCATGATGTTCCCACCCCCATGCTTCACAGTAGGTATGGTGTTCTTGGGATGCAACTCAGTATTCTTCTTCCTCCAAACACGACGAGTTGAGTTTATACCAAAAAGTTCTACTTTGGTTTCATCTGACCACATGACATTCTCCCAATCCTCTGCTGTATCATCCATGTGCTCTCTGGCAAACTTCAGACGGGCCTGGACATGCACTGGCTTCAGCAGCGGAACACGTCTGGCACTGCAGGATTTGATTCCCTGCCGTTGTAGTGTGTTACTGATGGTGACCTTTGTTACTGTGGTCCCAGCTCTCTGCAGGTCATTCACCAGGTCCCCCCGTGTGGTTCTGGGATTCTTGCTCACCGTTCTCATGATCATTTTGACCCCACGGGATGAGATCTTGTGTGGAGCCCCAGATCGAGGGAGATTATCAGTGGTCTTGTATGTCTTCCATTTTCTGATAATTGCTCCCACAGTTGATTTTTTCACACCAAGCTGCTTGCCTATTGTAGATTCCCTCTTCCCAGTCTGGTGCAGGTCTACAATTCTTTTCTTGGTGTCCTTCGAAAGCTCTTTGGTCTTGGCCATAGTGGAGTTTGGAGTCTGACTGTTTGAGGCTGTGGACAGGTGTCTTTTATACAGATAATGAGTTCAAACAGGTGCCATTAATACAGGTAACGATTGGAGGACAGAAAAGCTTCTTAAAGAAGACGTTACAGGTCTGTGAGAGCCAGAGATTTTCCTTGTTTGAAGTGACCAAATACTTATTTTCCACCCTGATTTACAAATAAATTCTTTAAAAATCCTGCCATGTGAATTCATGGATTTTTTTTCACATTCTGTCTCTCACAGTTGAAGTGTACCTATGATGTAAATTACTGACCTCTGTCATCATTTTAAGTGGGAGAACTTGCACAATCGGTGGCTGACTAAATACTTTTTTGCCCCACTGTAAGGGACGATGGGAGAGCAACATCAAGGTTACTGTTTGGACACAAGAGGACGCACAGGTTTTACTCAGGCTAGTGATGTTAGGATGAGTCTCACCGTCTTTTTAAAGCTTGTTTGGGAGGTGCGGTGGGGCAAAAAAATATTTGCTCAAGTAGTTCCAACCAAAAAGATGAGGTCTGTCATTTAGGTTTCTTTATAATTTAAAGACTTAACTTTGAATAATGGTGCAAACAATAAGTGTTTAGTTGAGAACAAATGTTTACCCCAATACTTTGTCTTGTAACCATGGTTTGTAATGACAGAGGTCAAACATTTCCTGGTGGGCTTCACCAGGTTTGCTCCCTTTGTAACTGATATTTTAGCCCATTCTTCCATGCAGATCTTCTCTGGAGCTGTGATGTTTTGGGGCTGTTGCTGGGCAACACGGACCTTCAACTCCCTTTACAGATTCTCTGTTGGATTGAGATCTGGGCTGTTTCTCAATATGCATACTACATCTGAATTTTGTACTCACGTCCTTGTGAAACGTCATCAACGATGGACCGAGGACTTGTCCAATCCTAAGTATGCATCATGGCAAGTTTGCTCAAAAAGTTAGAGTCCCGTTAATTCGTCGCACACTGGTGAAATTCATCTCCACATTTGACCCATGATCCCCATGGGGAGCGGTGAGCTGAGCTGCAGCTGTGGCCGTGCTCAACAACTATTTGGTGGTTTAAACCCACAATCCAAGCTCTTAAAAATCTTAAATTAAAAACCCAGATATTTCATTAACGTAATGTAATTTTTATATTATTTTATTATTTGTAACTTTAATTCTGTTGATGAGAGTAGACTACTCTGTAATTAGATATTTTTTTTCTTTTAAATCACATCAAATACAGGTTCAGGTCACATGGGGTTAAGCTGAGCAGTGAGCATTGGGTCTCATTGTTAAGGTCTTTGGTATGACCAGACCGGGATTTGAACCCTATTTCCCAGTCCTAGGGCAGACACTCTACCACTAGGCTGCTGAGAAGTATCTAGTTCCTGGATGTGTTCTTGCTCCGCCGATTGCATCGAGGATACAACCATGCATCTTTCTGTGGACTTGGGACTGCAGTTTCCCGCAACGCATTGTGTCACAACCATTGAACTCTGAACATCAGAGGAGAAATCTAATGACTGGCGGCAGCTGGGGTGCTCCTAGGGTAGTGCCCAGGTAGTGGTGAGGGTTGCCACCCTCCCTCCCAGGGCGCCCTGGATTGGTGTCTTGGCTGCTGCCGTCGATCTGCTGCTGTCGAGGCAGATGGCTCCCTTGATGGCGTGTCTTTCATTACCTGTCCAATCTGAGCTCAGCCTAGTGTTTACTGTTGTCTTTTAATGTGTTATGTGGACAAGTGTGTGTGTGTGTGTGTGTGTGTGTGTGTGTGTGTGTGTGTGTGTGTGTGTGTGTGCGCGCCTGGGAATGGTTTGTGGATTGGGGGTGAAACTGTCACAATTGTTTTAAGTGTGGGAAAGTGAGGGAATGTGGGCTATATGGGTCATTTTAATCTGTTAAGCACTTTGTGTTGCATCCTATGTATGAAAAGTGCTATATAAATAAATTTTGATTTGATTTGATTTGATTTGACTGTAGAGTTTTATATCAGAAATAATAATTAAGAAATATTAAAGAGGAAGTCACACCAAAATCTACTTATTTTGCTGATAATTTGTATAAATAAGTGTATTATAGTGTTGTAGACATGTGTAGTTGTTATTTTTGCATTTTGGTGCGTTTTCTTTAAAAACTTAAAATTCAGCCAAAAACCTTCAGTCCAGCTCAAAATCATTCTACACAAATTTACAACAGCAGTTTGAAATCTGTCTCAACCAATGTGTGAAAGGTCCCATGTAAGGAGTCAGACCTCGGTATTTATATTTTAATGGATATTTGTAAAGTATATTAATTGAATTATCACTTTCTTGCACGTTTAACTAGCTCTATTGTGATGAATTAAATTAGCACCGCACTGTTAAAAGCTCATTTTAAATTCAAGCGTGTTTAAATATTTATGGACATGAACAAAAACAGGAAATATATAAATTGAGATTTATTTAATTAATATAACAAATAACTGTTTAGAGGAGAAAAGAATCATTCAAAGGCACAATCTTCTGGGAGCTCCTGATCCTGTCGACACCACCAGAGGAGACCCAGCTGCTGACAGAGGATCGCCTACCAAGAGAACAGCTGGTGTCAGTAAATAATTAAATCAGGGCAATTTTAGAGGGATATTTGCGATTGTGTAACATAAATGAACACATTACAGAATAATTTTCTCTGCAGCAGACAGTAACTTTAGCCCAGGGTATGTGGCCGTGTCCTAGAAAGCTGCTATCCAACATATTTCAGTGGTTTTCCTGCTTCAACATGTTAGATTAGCTGTTCAGCAGCTCAGCAATCTGCTGCTGATTAAAACCAGGTGTGTTGAAGCAGATAAACCTCTAAAACATGTTGGATAACAGCTCTCTAGGGCCATGGGGCCGAACCCTGCAGCTAATCTAATGCTATGGCTAACGGCTACCTACCATTCAGAGCTGGTTCTGTTGGGTCGGCTCCGGTGGTTTCAGGCAACTCACAAGCTCAAAACAATAAGGCTCAGGTCCGCTTGTCTCCTCCAAATAGACTTGATCCCTTGTCTTATTATTGTAATATTAGTCACCTGTGAACTTTGCTGTGTGTATTTGGTTAACTAACAGCTGCTAAATACTTATTTTCTGCACCATTATACAATTAAATTCTTTAAAGATCATACAATGTGATTTTCTTTTTTTTTAAACATGCTTTCATTCTCCTCGTTTTAAGTTGGACAGTTTGCACAATCAGTGGCTGCCAAGTTCCTTTTTGCCCCAGCCTGCTAAACGAAGTGTTTCAGCCATCACATGGAGACTAAACTTCTCTTTTGGACTCTTGGACAAAAGAAGAAGAAAAAATCTTTCCTAAAGCGCCTCTCAAGATAAAAATCACAAGGCGCTTCACAAAAACAAAAAAAATGTAAAAATATAAAAAAGAATTTAGAAAATGAATAAAAATATATTTAAAATGAGCAAAAAATAGACAATTGTGATAAAAAATGTAAAGAAATAGAGAGAGTGAATAGGAAAGAGGGAAATCAGTGGATCCTGAGGATGGTGGAATAGGTGGGGGGAGCAGAACAAGGAGAGGGTGATGAAAAGATCTGAGCTTTCAGCTTATCACAAACTCTGGGGTCACCAGTTTATTTATAATGTTTGATCCTGAAGCGAGCTGAGCTACGGTTTCAAATGAACATTTGGCTCCCTGAGAGAGAAAGTTGTCTGCCACAATCAATTCTTTATGGCAAACGACAGAGCCCGATAACGACTTCCTCTCTTCTGGGCAGTAAATGCTGCATAACCTATGTAACTCATTGTCTGCCCCCCAAACCTGCTTCCACTCAAGCTTTATGAGCCGTGTGCGCCGCAGACTGACAACCAGCTTTTTAACTTGATCAATCTTTGAAACGGACGACAAAAAAAGAAAAAATATCAAACGTCCCCCCAGCTCTTTGCAGTCCCCTCTAATCCTCTGCTTGGAGATCTGTATCTTGGAATATCGAGCCAACAGATGTTTGGTTTCCTCCGGGTCACATGCGGTTTGGATCTCCCCGTGCAGGATGTTTAATCAGGGTTAAGGGACTTTGTTTTTCTGGCTTTAATTGACAATGAAAAGTTGATTATTAAAAGGGAATAAACGGTCAGTTTTTGAGGTTATTGCAGATGTTTGGGTAGAATGTCAGGAGATCTATGGAAACGGCAGTCTTTGGGGTTTAGTTTGCAAACTTTTACTAAGATAATAACATTTACTATAAAAGCAGATTATAATCCTAGTTCCATACGATTAAGACTAGTGAGCACTTGTAGTGCTGAACATGTTTGGTCGTGTGTTGCATTGCGTACCACCACCGCTGGGTGTGGAGGCAGCAGCAGGGTGGCTCCAGTCACTCCAGATGCCAGGTTTCCTGGAGCCAAAGATCCCCACTGGGTTGCATCTCACCTGAACAAAATACACGGTCCCAGGCTTGAGCCCTGCCAGCCGACACGATGTCAGATTTCCAACATCATCTACCACCTGAAACACGCATTTACACACAGAAAAACGTCACTATAATCACCACTAATGTTCAGGATCCTGTCCAAATGTAACTCACAAGTACCAAAGACTTCCTCACAATTCTTTATGAATGCTTTCATAAATAAGTATATCTAACTTTTTTTATTATTATTTTTTTTTAATTTTTTGAGATACAGTTTCGTTAACAATTCTCCGGTTTATCAGAGACTTTCCAGCCTTTTTATTTGCGCCCTAGGAATAACAAGATGCTTTGTCTTGAAAACATCAAAGAGGCGTTTTGACCAAAGAACAGTTTTAAAAAGCTGTGGTGTGGGATCAAAGCCAGGCTTAAACACTTATCTGCTATAAATGTTGTGTGTGTGTGTGTGTGTGTGTGTGTGTGTGTGTGTGCTTGTCTTTATATGCTTAAGTGGACACATTTTGACTTTAACCTGTAACATGTGGACATTTCCACAATATGGGGACATTTAGCTGCTCCACACAATGTTAACCCCCCTACTTGCTTGGTTCAAGAGGTATATGTGTAACTGTATGGGAATATGTGTGTGTCATCATTGAATGGGTGTGTGTTTATGTGTGTGTATGTGTTATTGTATGGATGTACGTGTTTGTGTGTGTTTGTATTTTTCACCTTCCAGTCTGAGCTGTCCTCCAGTCTGTAACGGATCTGGTATTTGGCCTGAAACATTATGTCCCTTAACTCGGGGAGGCTGGTCCAGCGGACCGTCAGCTGATCCTCCAGGTCACCGACTCGACTCACGTGCACGTTGGCAGGAGGGTCCGTTGTCACTGCACAGTAAAACCAACAAAATGATTACACACAGCACTAATAGCACACAACAGAACATCTGGGTGTCGGCCATAGACAGATGAAACCCAAGATAGACTAAAATTAACAGATCAGAAAACAAATACATATTATTTTCTCTTTAAATAAAAAACTAAATAAATAAACCTGGCTGATTATAAACAAGATTTCCTGCAGAAACCTGTTATTTTCTCCCAGCTTAAGTTAAGAAAAACATCTCTGGATATTATAATAAATAAAATTTGACACAATCTAGAAGTTATTCAGTCCTTTTTTTGCCCACAGATTGAAAAAAAAAGTTTGCTGAAACTGTAACCCAGAAGCTAGAACCTTAATGAGGTATTAACTAATTGGCTTACTAATATGATCCATCCTCAATTTAGATAAAATATAAAATATAAATTAAGGAAATTAACAATACTAATTAATAGATATCTAATTAACTAATAGATAATTTCATAATGAATTATTGGAAGGGTGAATAACTAAAATAACGAGTTTAATATTAAACATCGGTTAAAACAAGAATCTTGAACATCACTAACAGAAACAGAAGAGGAAAGCTGTATACTATTGGTCCAGGTGGGAATCTGAAATTTCATTGGCTGAGAGAAATAAGTCCCGCCTCCGCGAAATAAAACCGTGCGACGCAGCTGAGCGAGAGGAGAGACAAACGGCTGTGCAGCACGCAGATACAGAAAGCAAAGACTGAGCGGTTAGAGAGAGAGAGAGAGAGAAAAAAAAACAACGGTCGAGGCCGTGAAGAACCCTGATTTGGGTGCCGCATAGATAGAGGGAGAGGCGGACTTGACTCCTTCTAATAAGAGCTAGGAACTTGGAACCAACGCGATTTGTGTGGAGACGACAGAGTGAACCAATCCTCTGTAGGAGGGAACCGTTGGAGCGCGTTGGCTGGGTTTTTTTTTCCTTGGGTTTGATCCCGACTCCTATGATCACTCACTTGGAACGAGAACTGGATTTTTTCCTACCGCACCGTTGAGATTGTTCACAGAAGAGAGCAGTCTGCTCTTCAGTTACTTGAGATGTCCTGGTTCGTTCAGTGGTTAAGGCTCGCCATCTCCCTCGTCAGGAAAAAATCCAGTTCTCGTTCCAAGTGAGTGATCATAGGAGTCGGGATCAAACCCAAGGAAAAAAAAACCCAGCCAACGCGCTCCAACGGTTCCCTCCTACAGAGGATTGGTTCACTCTGTCGTCTCCACACAAATCGCGTTGGTTCCAAGTTCCTAGCTCTTATTAGAAGGAGTCAAGTCCGCCTCTCCCTCTATCTATGCGGCACCCAAATCAGGGTTCTTCACGGCCTCGACCGTTGTTTTTTTTTCTCTCTCTCTCTCTCTCTAACCGCTCAGTCTTTGCTTTCTGTATCTGCGTGCTGCACAGCCGTTTGTCTCTCCTCTCGCTCAGCTGCGTCGCACGGTTTTATTTCGCGGAGGCGGGACTTATTTCTCTCAGCCAATGAAATTTCAGATTCCCACCTGGACCAATAGTATACAGCTTTCCTCTTCTGTTTCTGTTAGTGATGTTCAAGATTCTTGTTTTAACCGATGTTTAATATTAAACTCGTTATTTTAGTTATTCACCCTTCCAATAATTCATTATGAAATTATCTATTAGTTAATTAGATATCTATTAATTAGTATTGTTAATTTCCTTAATTTATATTTTATATTTTATCTAAATTGAGGATGGATCATATTAGTAAGCCAATTAGTTAATACCTCATTAAGGTTCTAGCTTCTGGGTTACATCCTCCCCCATTAAATATCATGCACGTCCCTGTGCATTGTTTCTACGGGGTACACAACTTCTTGAGTAAGAGAGTCAATAAAAGCTTTATTAAGTCCTTGGAAAAGGGACCTAACTACGGTCACTAGTGGATTGCCCAATTGAGAGTAAGTTAGTCTTTGAGGAGGCTGACTACTTCGTTCAGATCTCCTGACATACATCTCTGGTTGCACAGTATCATGCTCATCCGTTTCGGTTTGATTCTCAACTGAGACAGGACGAAGTGAGCTCTCTGTTTCCGACAGAGCTGATGAGCTATTCTCTAAGACTTTGGTCTTTTCAGATGTATGTGTCTGATCGTGTATGATGGGTTCAAAACTTACATCACGTTGCTGCGACTTTAGGACACCATCCAATTGAGGTAGGTTTGTGTTAGTTTCATTCCCCGTTTCTACGTCAGGTAAGTATACTTCGTTTTTTTTCGTTTTTTCAGGTAAGTATGTTGCTGCTTCTTTCACTCTTTCAGGTAAGAATGTCGCAGTTTCACTCATTCTGTCAGGTATGAATGTTTCGGTGTTGATGCCTTTGTCAAGTAAGGACAATTCAGCATTTTCATTACCAGCTAAGGTTGGTTCCTTGCGATCCCCTGTGTGTAAGGATAGTGTGTTTTGTTGTTGAATATTATTTACCGGTCCTGAATCTGCTATGAGTTCCCTATTTGGCAAGGTGACCGCTATTTGATGGGATGGTCGGTTTAGCACTTGTGGAAGATCAGAGTAATAAAACTCATCTACCTCTTCGTCAAGTGGCTCATCTGGGTCAGGTTCTAAGGCTGAACTCTGTCTTGTATGAGGTCTGCTAGGTTTCGTAACGCGTTCTGTTTCATTTTCTAATGAAGAGAGAAAACCACAAGGCAGTAAAAGATCTCTGTGGAGTGTTCTGTTGGGTCCTTCTCCGTTCTCTGGTTTTACAGTGTATACTGGCAAGTTTTCCATCTGTTTGAGAACTATATACACTGTTTGCTCCCATTTGTCTGCTAATTTATGCTTTTCTCTTAAGCGAAGATTTGGGACTAAAACACGATCTCCCACACCTAGTGTGGACTCACGAATGTTTCTGTCGAACCGTTCTTTGTTCTTCCTCGCTGTTTTTTGAGAGTTTTTTATGACAATGTCATAACTCTGTTCCAGATGACTCTTCAGTTCTTTAACATACTGAGAATGAGTTATAGAGGGCTTGTTCAAATGCGGTAACCCAAAGGCAATATCTATAGGCAACCGAGGCTGCCTACCGAACATTAGCTCGTAGGGAGAGTATCCCGTCACGTCATTTTTTGTACAATTGTACGAGTGAGTAAGTGGTTTTACAAAATCGCGCCAGTGATGTTTCTCAGTGGCTTGTAAAGTTCCCAACATGCTGAGTAATGTACGATTGTACCGTTCAACGGGGTTGCCACGAGGGTGATAAGGGCTCGTTCTGACTTTACGGATACCAAGTAAAGAACAAAGTTCCTTGATTGTACGTGATTCGAAATCCCGTCCCTGATCACTATGAAGACGCTCAGGAAACCCGTAGTGGACTAAAAAATGTTCCCACAGGTTCTTCGCGACGGTGGTGGCTTTCTGATCTTTGGTTGGGATGGACACTGCATACTTTGTAAAATGGTCTGTAATCACTAAGACATCTTTAGTGTTCTTACTGTCTGGTTCTATGGAGAGAAAATCCATGCAAACTAACTCCATAGGTCTGGTGGTGGTAATACTCACCATTGGAGCAGCTTTGTCAGGGAGGGCCTTCCGACGGATACATCTTTCGCAAGTTTTAACTTTGATTTCGATATCACTAGCCATTCTTGGCCAGTAAAAACGGGACCGAATGAGATCTGTCGTACGTTCAACCCCAAGATGCCCCATATCATCATGTAGGCTTTGCATGACTGTTGAACGTAATGAATCAGGCAAGACTAACTGCAATGATGTCTCTGGTCCTAATTGGCGTCTCCGGTACAGTAAATCATTTTGAAACTCAAACCGTTTCCACTCTCTCAAAAGGTTAAGAACCACCGGGGGTTCTGCAATAGTATCAGTTGGGGGTTTATTGTCAGTCATAAGCAGCTGAATGACTCGGCCAATGGTTGGATCTTTCCTCTGCAAGGAGACAAGGTCAGCATGGTTATACTTGGGCACAGCAAAGAAACTGTCACTATTGTCTTCCAACTGGAATAGGTCTGGAATGGCCACTGCAGACATGGCAAGTGACGGAACTAAACCACAAGGAGAATCAGTCTCATCCAAGACCATGTGCTTTTGGCATGTTGCCTTCACTGCTTCGGCTTGAAGTTGAAGCTCGACTTCTTTGACAGAGGATAAAAGATGAGATCGGAACTCATCTAGTCGTTGGCATTCCTCAGTGAATTTTGAGTTGTCTTCAGGTTTATCATGCAGTCTCCTAGACAGGCCATCCGCGTCAACGTTCTGTGTACCTGCACGGTATCTGATGTCAAAATTATAGGTGGACAACGCAGCTAGCCAACGATAGCTCGTTGCATCGAGTTTTGCCGTTGTTAAGAGGTAAGTTAACGGATTATTATCAGTAATGACAGTGAATGTGTTCCCATACAAATAGTCATGAAACTTATCTGTTATGGCCCACTTTAAGGCTAGAAACTCCAACTTGTGCGCAGGGTACCTAGTTTCACTAGAGCTTAAACCGCGACTTGCATAAGCGATTACCTGTGTGACACCGTTTTGCACTTGGTATAGCGCTGCACCGAGTCCGGTCGTACTAGCATCTGTGTGTACTAGATATGGGAGTTTTGCGTCAGCGTAGCCAAGAACTGGCGAAGTGGTAAGTTTTTCAATAATAGTTTGAAAGGACTTCTCACAGTCTTGGCTCCAACGATTCCCAAAGGGTTCTTTGGGGTTCAAGTACTTTGATCTACATGGTGGTGTTTTAAAGTTTTTCCGTTTGGGTGGATAACCAGCCGTGAGAGATGTTAGTGGCTTGACAATATTTGAGTAATCTTTAACGAAGCATCGGTAATAACCGGTAAATCCTAAGAAAGATTGGAGTTCCTTCAAAGTCTGAGGCTTCGGCCATGTTTTGAGTGCTTCCACCTTATCTGGATCGGTTTTTATGCCATCTCGAGATACTATATGTCCAAGATAACGCACAGATGTCTGGAAAAAACGACACTTATCTGGTGATAGCTTGAGTCCGTATTCTCTAAGCCGTTCAAGAACGTGAGAAAGTCTGGTTTCGTGTTCTTCCAAGGAGTTGGAAAAGACGATCAAGTCGTCTAGGAAAACTAACACTTCCTTCAGATTAATGTCCTTCATACACTTTTCCATAACCCGTTGGAAAGTGCTTGGAGCATTTGTTATTCCTTGTGGCATACGGTTAAATTCATAAAACCCAAACGGGCAAACAAAAGCAGTTTTAGGTTTATCCTTTTCACACATCTCTATTTGATAGTAACCTGACTTGAGGTCCATCACAGAAAACCACTGTGATCCAGCGAGAGCAGAAAAGGACTCCTCCAAGTTAGGCAGGGCATATGCGTCGCGAATGGTTTGCAGATTAAGCTTTCTATAGTCTATACATAGACGTACCTCACCATTCTTTTTCCGAACTACCACTATTGGTGAGGCAAATGGAGCTCCGACTCTCTTATTATACCGGTTTCCAAGAGGGCTTCCAAATGTTTTCTCACGGCTTCATAATCATGTGGATGGATCGGCCGAGATTTCTGTTTGAATGGGGTCTCGTCTTTTAAGTTGATGTGATGTCTTATCTGTTGTGTATGACCAAAATCAAGATCGTGGTGCGAAAACACATCGGAGTAAGTGTTAAGTTTGTTGGTGATCCTCCCTTTCCATTCTTCGGACAAGGGCGAAGTACCGAAGTCAAAACTGAGAGGAGGGTTTGAAGGTGAAGTCTGTTGCTGCGAACTACACGCCGCAAGTACTTTCTGATCACTTTTGTCAGGTTCTGGATATGGCATAGCACGATCGGCTTTAACTAACTCAGCGATCACACAGTTAGTGGGTAATGTGATGTCATGGTTAGTTTCGTTTCTTAGTACAACAGGTACTTTGTATGGACCATGTGAAGGTAAGGAAATGAGGCAACAGTCTACAATTATACCCCCTGGTAGAGAACCATTGGTGGGTTGTTCAATGAGTGCATAAGGCTCATGCTTGTTTTGGCTGGGTTGCATAAACCCTTCTAGTAACAGTTTTTTATTTGCAGGGAGAACTTCTTGGGTTCTCCCTCGAAGCTTCACCACACCAACTCGTCCATCTTTGCTTTGTTTTTTTCTGACTGCTAAGGCTTTTAGCACGTGTTGGTACCCATAAGAGAGTGCCTTGGAATCAGGTAAGTTATTGGCAGACAATTGCTCATACAAAGGATCGAGTGTGTTTGTGCCAATGAGTAGTGGTGTATCAGAGTTTGAGCTTATATCCGGAACCACTAACGCAAGGGTAGGTAACTCAAGTCCAGACTGATCGAGCTCTTTTGGAAATGTGACACTTATCTCTATGTATCCTAAATAAGGAACTGCTTGACCGTTTGCGCCCTCGACTTCTAACAGATTACTGATGGGTTTAATTGAGAGGTCAGGTAAGTGTTCTTGGTAAAAAGAATTGGCAATGGTGGTTACCTGGGACCCTGAATCCAGTAAACAATTACATTCAACACTGTTAACTGAGACTGTAGCTGTGCATCGCCCACCCACTAATCTTTTGGGAAGTTTTGGCACTGAATGAGCATGAACTGGCTTGCAAAAAAGTCTCTCTGTCCTTTCCTTAGAGGGACTTGGTTCTACTTTAGCACCTATCTGTCCCACGATAGGAGCTTCTACCGGTTTAAAGGAGGAGACTGAGCAATTGGCTTTGACATCTCCCACTCGCGCTGCTTCTGTCTAAGAGCAAGTCTTTTAGTTGCAACTAGTGCTGGATTTGGCTCGTTGCTACAGCTAGAAGCTATGTGCCCATCTTCTCCGCACTTAAAACAGTATCCAGGCTTTGGTCTGGGCACCACTGCTGTTATCTGCTGAATCTGTTTGGGCTCATCTGGAATTTTAGTCCCCACACGGGGTTTTGACTCTTTTTGAGTTTTCTTTGCCTTTTTATCTGTGTTGTTAACCTTAAGCTGTGCAATTTGGCTCCTGAGCTCAGCGATTTGTTTGCGTAAGTCATCACAGTTATCATCTATTTCCAGTTCACAAGTGTTTTTACTCTGAGAGCATGTTGTTTGCACATTTGAATACACTCTAGTTCGTTGTGCCCCTAAGTGTTGTTTCATGCGTGCTGCTTTAGTAGCCTGTTTGTCTTCTTCAGTGCGCAGTTTGAGGAGAAGTGCTGTAAAATGAGGCGGGTTGTCTTTCTTTTGTTCGGGTTGCAGGTTTGAAATCAGCGAGCTGTCCCAACAGCCTCTGCAAAACTGCTTGAGCAGCTGCTGGTCGGCGTCACTGGAGGAAATTCCATTCCTCTGAATAACTAGGTTTAACAAGGTGTATAACCTCTGAAAGTAATCGGAAGGTTTTTCACCACTGTCCTGGTTTGTGTTTAAGAAGCGAGCAAAGAGCTCGTCGCCGTCTTCGACAGCTGCGTAAGCTGAATCGAGATGTTCAAGGTACGTTTCCGGGTCGGATTTTGGACTAAGAGCTTTAACGATGCTCGCTGCTGGGGCTGACAGACTCTCCACGATTCTTCGTACAATTTGGGACTTGGTGAGTGAAGGATCATTTATGCATAACACTACACTACTACGCCAAGTATCATAGTCAGTTTCAAAAGAAGGGTGTGGAACTCGCCCTGAGAACGGTTTTAGTCTGTATTGTGAAGTAGGCGGAGGGATAACCTCACTGCTTTTAACAATGTGTTCCACAATAACTCGCTGAACCTCAGGTGTGTTTAAAAGATTTGGTGGAATGCAAGGGTTTTGTTTTCCAGTCTCTGTAGGTGGACAATTGTCCTTTGAGTTGTTCATATAGTTAACTTCTGGTGTTAAAGGCAGGGAATATGTAACTTGGTCACTATGGAGCATTGGCTCTGGTTCAGTGACTGGTTCAGATGCATGGGTATCCCTTCCTAAAGATTCCCCAATTTTTGCCAGTTCCTCCATTAGAAGGTCTTTAAATGATTGATTGCTACGCGCAGCTATGTCCCTGAGCTCTGACAGATAGGCATCAGTGGCAGATGTGCTAGTTTCTAGACTGTACGCGCTGGCTAGGTCTTGAATATGAAAGAAAACATCTGGGTTCCTAGTACAAGGTTTGTCATAGGGTAAACATTGTTTCTTTAATTCCTTAACAGTGGCTTCATGTTGAAACTCCACAATAATCTGATCACAGTTTGGTAACTTAATGCGCCTGTTAACTGGTCCGAATCCTTCCATAAACCCAAAGACTTCGTTATCAAGGTCTCTATCAGTTAACCCACTGATTAAAACAGCATTTGAAACTTTGACCTTTTCTGTTTTCACAACTTCCATTTTAAAACACTCAAAAGTACCAATAATGCCAAAATGGCAAACCACTGTGACCTCCAGGCACTCTTATGATGTCAGTCAATGGTTAGCTAAGGTAACAACTCTACAATTCTCCTGGCTGGCTCGCCAAGTTTTATGTAACCGGATTACAGGATACAATAAGATAATTAAAAGAAAAAATAAACAAATGGGCCAATAATTAGGTTTGGGGAGAATTGGAGGTTGTTTAAGAATGACTGGAGTCACGGGTATAGCATGAAACGGTTTATATACTAAATTTTAATAATAATGGGAGATATAACACATAAAGATAACACATAAAAACAGATGAAAACAATCGACAATAGTAAAATGGTCGGTATGAGATTTGATCATATGAGTCACAAGTCAGCCGGCGTCAAGTCAAATCCCCACGCTTGGGGTGAAAGTCAGAGTCCGGTGGTGCGATTTTTTCCTACCGCACCGTTGAGATTGTTCACAGAAGAGAGCAGTCTGCTCTTCAGTTACTTGAGATGTCCTAATTCGTTCAGTGGTTAAGGCTCGCCATCTCCCTCGTCAGGAAGAAATCCAGTTCTCGTTCCAAGTGAGTGATCATAGGAGTCGGGATCAAACCCAAGGAAAAAAAAACCCAGCCAACGCGCTCCAACGGTTCCCTCCTACAGAGGATTGGTTCACTCTGTCGTCTCCACACAAATCGCGTTGGTTCCAAGTTCCTAGCTCTTATTAGAAGGAGTCAAGTCCGCCTCTCCCTCTATCTATGCGGCACCCAAATCAGGGTTCTTCACGGCCTCGACCGTTGTTTTTTTTTCTCTCTCTCTCTCTCTCTCTAACCGCTCAGTCTTTGCTTTCTGTATCTGCGTGCTGCACAGCCGTTTGTCTCTCCTCTCGCTCAGCTGCGTCGCACGGTTTTATTTCGCGGAGGCGGGACTTATTTCTCTCAGCCAATGAAATTTCAGATTCCCACCTGGACCAATAGTATACAGCTTTCCTCTTCTGTTTCTGTTAGTGATGTTCAAGATTCTTGTTTTAACCGATGTTTAATATTAAACTCGTTATTTTAGTTATTCACCCTTCCAATAATTCATTATGAAATTATCTATTAGTTAATTAGATATCTATTAATTAGTATTGTTAATTTCCTTAATTTATATTTTATATTTTATCTAAATTGAGGATGGATCATATTAGTAAGCCAATTAGTTAATACCTCATTAAGGTTCTAGGTTCTGGGTTACAAAACCATTAAAGAAAATGTTAAAATCTTCATCTTTTATGAGGAAAATTTTAATCTTTATAGAGACTTTGGATTGACTGAAGCACTATAACACACTTTTAAAATTAAAAACCTTTTTATTTACTCTTCAGTGCAGTAAAACTGTATCACGACGTTGCGGTTTTGCAGATCTTTCTCTGCTGTTCAGGTGGCTGCAGACTGTAGTTCAGATCATTTCCTGTGAGAGCGGGTTGTTCCTCAGAAATGATCAAATAAAACATCTTTCCTCTGCAGCAGTCACTGAGATGCTTTAAAGAGGAACATGGAGAAGAGATTTAGGCGATTCAACACCAAAGTTAAACAAGGAACTGATTAACAAAAGTATTCAGTTGTAAAATCCTCTCCTGTTTGTAAATGTCTGACATCACATTCCCAGAAGATGTGCAACAGACTCGGATTGAATATTCCTGTATGTTCCGGATCCTGCTGAACACTGGTAACCTCCAGGTGGAGGAACGATTGCTAATAAAAAGCTTTTATAATGTGGTAGGGAGGTTTGTAACAAAAACAAAGCTTCAATGTTCTGATCTGATTCCTCTGGAGGGATTTAAAATGCAGCTCAGAAAAAATAAAAATAAAAAATAAATAATAATAATAAAATGTCAGTAAGTTCCCGTTTCTGTCCCGGCTTTGTAAATATTAATGATCTTACACGTTTTAAACACTTTACCTTCTTATGCACTCCTGATGTTGTGTTTAGTGTAACTTTTTAATAATTTTATATTTTGTTGTAAAAATGTCTCTTTTGAAAATTCTAATTTATTTCTCAATGAGATTTTGCCTGTTAAGGTAAAAAAAATCCAAAGCATTAAGAAATGGAGGTTATGACCTGTTTTTAGCTCATGTCCAAATAATTTTTGATTTTAGTATGTATTTTTAAGTTATTTGTTCTAATTTAATTATTTTGAACATGTTGGATCTGACAATCAACAGCAACTAAACAACAGAAGAATATTTTTTTGTTCTCTTTTTGATCAGTATTAGTTTTGAAACCACCCAGAATGATGCAGAATCTAATTTTCTTCCATTTATCTCCATTTTCCTTTTAAAGGTGAGGTTAACTGATTTAATCAGTACATCTACAGTGAGTGGTCTCTAGTAGGAACGAATGCCTTGTAAGTTGTACTCGCGGGCAAAACATACAGATGCACCATCTTCAGGAACAAGAATTGAGCTACATCACAGTTGAGCTTCAGACGGCAGGTTTTGGAGTCTTATTTACTGATATTTAGAGATCTCATCTCTGATTGGATAACAGCAACACGACTCTACCGCTGACTCATTTTGCTTTGCAACGTTGATGTTTTTAGCTAAACAAATAACACAAGCCTGGAGGAGTTCTGCTGTGTGGTGGAATTGCTAATGCTAATGTTTAGCTTTTACTAGCTGAGACGTTCTCTGCTGATGCTAAACCAACAACAGCCTTCCCCATCATGAGTCAAGATGGGTGAGTCCATGGCTGTTCAATGACAGTGTGATGTAGATCTGTCAGGATTTTGAATTCCTACAGTTCACCGTCTGTTTTCCATCAAAGGCTAAGGCAGGAGATAGGTGTACGGGACTATTTTCATGTTCTGCCTGCATGAAAAACTCAAAGAGAACGATTATAATCAGAAATAAGATTAACTCATTCACTGCCAGCCGTTTCCTGATCAGACCCTTCCCTGCCAGCGTTTTTACTATTTTTTAAGAGTCTCAGAATGTTGCGAGGATGATGACAACGGCAAAACTACCAAAACTACCAAAACAACCCTTGCATCAGGAACGCTTCGAGCGTTATTCGTTCTTTCATAATTCATTGTGGAATTGTGATCAGCAGAAGCTTTTCCGATTCACGCCTGACTTGTTTTTACAAAAACGATCTCCTAACTCATGGATTTTCTGCTTCCTGATCACGTGACTTGTGACGTATGTGGATGAAGATCAGCTTTAGAGCTGGGATGTTTGTTCTCACGGTGTAGGGGCTCGTTTCGATGCCCACACAGTAAAAAAAAATGCAAATGGCAGTGAATGGGTGGATTTAAATGATGACTTTTGTTGTCAATGGCAGTGAATGAGTTAAAAATATTTTCCCAGTCAACCACACCTTTAAAATACTTTATCTAGTAATATTTCATGGTTTTTAATTTCATGCAATATGTTATTTTTTTAGGACAATTTAAAGACGACTGTTTAACCTTCAACAACTCTGTTCAACTGTATTTTTTAATTTATTTATTTATTATAAACAAGGGAGCACAAGTACGGTGGGGAATTCCCACTCCCCTGATTAAACTATGGCTGTAGGTTGATTCATATTTTGACTGATTATTTCTTGATATCCGGGATCTGAACCAGATTTAACAGCAAATCTGAGTGTTGCCATACCGACGTCAAGGATGTCCAAGGAGATGATGTCAGAGGTGGCCGAGCCCAGCTGATTGGTCGCCTCCACCCAGATCTGATACGGAGTGAAGAGGGCGATGTTTTCTGAGATGTAGCAGAAGTGATCCTGCTTCTCTGAGCTATAATGGTCACACTCATTCTCTCTCTCGTGCCACCTGAACACAGAGACAAAAAGTCAGATGACTTTAGTTACACAGCCTCCTGGAGCCTGAGAGCAGCTCTGGATGAAGCTACTCAGATCAGTCCGACTTCTGGAGGAATGTTGGACCAGATAAATGATAAATGACCCGCACTTGTATAGCGCCTCTCAGAGTAAGGACTCCAAAGTGCTTTACACTACGGTGCATCATTCATCCATTCACACACTGGTGGTGATGAGCTATGATGTAGCCACAGCTGCCCTGGGGCGCACTGACAGAGGCGAGGCTGCCGAGCACTGGCGCCACCAGTCCCTCCGACCACCACCAGCAGGCAAGATGGGTTAAGTGTCTTGCCCAAGGACACAACAGCAGAATTCTCTGTCCTGCGTCAGGTCTGGGGGCACTCACCTCAGTTTGTACTTCAGGGTGTATTTGGTTTGGATGTGGGTTTCTGCCCGCCCACCCTGGTTCCATTTGCAGGTCAAGTCCTTGGTGTTGTGGGACCAACATGTCAAATTGACTGGTTTCTCTGGAGGAACTGGTGCATTCAGATAAAACAGGGTAGACACTATGGTGAGAATTCGATTCATATTTATCTACTGAGAAGATCAAACTTTCAACATTTGCCTTCAGATTTGGATAATTTTGTTAAGATGTCCCAAATGTTTCTTATTTTAGAATCTAACAGTGCAGACAACATTTCTGCTACAGTTTCTGACAATGGATGAGAAAGTTAAAAGTGTAGTTTTCATCATTTCAAACCACAATAACACACTCTAATCATTTTGTACAGTTCAGTCTGACCCAAAATGAAGGAAAGGTCATGAAAGTGAAAAAGTTGCGTTGTGCGGAGCCGTTTCTCTGAAGACATCCTTGTCCTTTTTCAGCAAACAGCAATTATTAGAAGTAGTGAAGATTTTAGCCAATAAATGACCATATTTTCTGCTTCATCAGTTTTTAAGGTGGTAGCAAAGTGTTTTCAGAAAGTTGTATTCATCAGTAAATGAAACAAAAACAAGTTAACTACGTCCTCCATTAGTAGAATGAGCTGAAGAGCCAACATCTGCATTTTGCTTCAGGTCATTAGCTTTTCTGGTTATTATTTTGATATGAGAAGGGTTTAAGTTAGGCCAAATCTGGCATTAAATCATTCCTAAACAGCTCTTCATTGTGCAAAAGCAAAGGAAATCAACATTTAGGGATGAGATTTTCAGATTTAAATGAATGAACTGTGGCTACATAACCAAAAGAGGTTTTATACACAAAAGGATCGCTCTGGAGCGGGGAGACATGATGGTGAGGACAGCAGTAGCTCAGGAGGCAGAGCGGGTTGTCCAGTAATCGGAAGGTTGCAGGTTTGATCCCGGCTCCAATCAGAGAATGCTGCGGTTGTGTCCTTGGGCAAGACACCTAACCCACCCTGTCTGCCTGCTGGTGGTGGTCGGAAGGACCGGCGGGGCCTGGGCTCACCAGGCCTCGCCTTTGTCAGTGCGCCCCAGGGCAGCTGTACCTGGTAGCTGTGTGTGTGTGTGTGTGTGCACGTGCATGCGTGTGTGTGTGTGTGTGTGCACGTGCGTGCGTGTGTGTGTGTGTGTGCACGTGCGTGCGTGTGTGTGTGTGTGTGTGTGTGTGTGTGTGTGTGTGTGTGTGTGTGTGTGTGTGTGTGTGTGTGTGTGTGTGTGTGTGTGTGTGTGTGTGTGTGTGTGTGTGTGTGCTCTGTCTTCTCGATCCCCAGTGAGTCGTGGAGGATGGCTGTTTATACCAAGCTAGGATTCTCTGGAGGTTTCTTCCTGTTAAAAGGGAGTTTTCCTCTCCACTGTCGCTGCATGCTTGCTTAGTATGAGGATTGCTGTATAGTCACTGACACTAGTCAGTGACTTGATGCAATTTGCTGGGTTCCTTATATAGGACACATTAATCCTGATTGGCTTAATGAACTGTGAATTGGAATGTTTATTATGTGAAGTGCCTTGAGACGACTCTTGTCGTGATTTGGCGCTATATAAATAAACTTGAATTGAATTGAATTGAATAGCTCATCATCATCAGCATGTGAATGGGTGAATGACTGATTGTGTTGTGAAGTGCCTTGGGGGGTTGTAGAACCCTAAGAAGACATTGTACAGATACAGGACATTTAAACCAGGCATTCAGACAATCTTACCCCAAGACAAAAGCACTTTTATAGAATTTATCTTTCTGAAAATTAAAACTTCAGCTCCAAAAATCAGGTCAAAAATTTACTCACACATATTTTCTTTCTTATTTTTATAAACCTGGGTGTGGAAACAAACCTAACTTTTATATCTAACTGCAGACTGGATTTATTAATGATGGCTAGCACACCTGAAACCTAGTTTTCACTTAGCCGTTCAATCCCTTATCCTTTCACCAACCCGCACGAGCCATAAAACTTAAACCATGCCAACCACAGCTTAAACTTCCACTCACCGCCCACATAGAGGCAGGATCCAGCAAGGACGCGTCCGTCCGCTGAGAGACACATCAGGTTGTCCCCTGACTGCTGCCGGGAGCCGTTGAGGCTGTGCAGAGTCACGCTCAGGACGTTGGAGGCCAGAATCCTGTAGGTGCTGCTGGACAGACGCGCCCCGTTTAGGGTCCAAAGCAACGAGCGGGAGTGAAGGCCGAGTTCAGGGCTGAGCGTGCATGTGGCTGTCAAACTGGACCCAATATGCAGAACTGAATCCTGTGGGGAGATGACTGCAACGTCTACACACAACAAATTATTCGAATGAGGATTTCTGCATGAACAGGCTTTCGTTCACTTATTTTCTTCTGCAAAAGGGTTAATCAAGGGTTAGGGTGACTATAATGTGTGTTCTTGATGATTTGATCTGACTTTTAATCTGTTTATTCAGCTCAATGAAGAAGTTAATCCTCAGATGTTGCAATCATTTATTTGTATACTCTATCTTTGTAGAGTATACAAATAAATTTCTGTTTATACTGCATAATTTCTGTTTAGAAATCTGAAGAAGAAATCCAAACTCCAGCCTCTCAGCAACACAACAAAGCTGCAGCTCTGCACGTAGGGAGCGTCCCTGAAAGGTAGTAGTAGTAAGTAGTAAGTAAAGTTTATTTATGTTGCGCCTTTCGCAGATATAAATCACAAAGCGCCGTACAACATGAGTAAAATCAGGGCAAATACCTCAAACCAATAAAAACATCATAAAAACAATAGCAGTGACAACAATAGTAACCAAAATCAGGAGTAAAAACAAAGTCAAGGTGTGAACAAGAGCAAAGCCATCTTTTAGAATATTTAGCGGGGGAAAGCCTGGATGAAAAGGTGAGTTTTAAGATGTTTTTTGAAGACCTCTACAGATTTCAAGAGACGGAGATTTAAGTTAAGTTAAAGTCCCGTTAGTTGTCACACACACAGGTGTGTGTGCGAAATTTGTTCTCCGCATTTGACCCATCCCCTGGGGGAGAGGTGAGCTGCAGACACAGCCGCGCTCGGGAACCATTTGGTGGTTTAACCCCCCAATCCAACCCCTTAATGCTGAGTGTCAAGCAGGGAGGCATTGGGTCCCATTTTTTCAAAGTCTTTGGTATGACCCGACCAGGAATCGAACCCCTGATCTCCCAGTCTCAGGGCGGACACTCTACCATTAGGCCACTGAGAAAGGCAGACTGTTGAAAAGTCACTCTGATTTATCAGTAAAATCCTTGAATGTTTCCTCCACACCTCGACTCATCTACCGACGTGAGGTCTGCCCTGTGATGGATGCTCATGTGTAAGTCTTTGCCTGCAGTAGGGTCTGCTTTCACACAGACATGAAGGTTAACGTGTGGGATTTTAGCAACAATGCTGCTGGGAGGCAGGTAATAATCCCCTCCTGTCACTAACGTTTTTACAACCTCTGCAGACCTGGAAGCAACTGCAAATTTTGACTACAAAAACATAAAATATAAATAGATCATGTATTTATTTCGCAAAAGCACCGATGGACACTGTTTCAACTGCTTATAGTTTTTTCCCCCAGTCTCCTCTAACAGGGACAAAAGGACTCTAATCTGCAGGATCTGTGTTTATTTCTAAGGAAATGACACAGCTGGACTTTGATAGACGGTAAATTACAGGAATTTCAAATGTTTCCTTAATGCTTTATAAAATTGAGTAAGACTTTGAGTAAGACTTGCAAAATTGGCAACAAAAAGGGATTATCACAGAACTGTGTTATGATTTCCTGATGCAGTTTATGCATGTATCAGCAAAAAATATCTTTATAATGTCAATTAGAAATCATTCACATAGATATTTTTAGTTAATGGCAGAAGAGTAGTATGCGCCACGTGGAAGGTTGCAGGTTCCAGCCCTGCTCAGTATGTCACTGTTGTTGTGTCCTTGGGCAAGACACTTAACCACATATAGCCTCCTGGTGGTGTTTGGAGGGACCGGTGGTGCCAGTGTACAGCCGCCTGGCTTCTGTCGGTGCTCCCCGGGGCAGCTGTGGCTACATTGTAGCTCATCATCACCGGGGTGTGAATGTGTGTGTGCGTGGCTGAATGTAAAGTGATGTAAAGCACTTTGGGGGGTTCTAGGCCTCTAGAAGGCGCTATATCAAATACAAGCCATTTACCATTTTACTATGACTTCTAAGTTTAACCAGCTGAGATGACTCGGGCATCTAGTTAGGATGCCTCGCTGGTGAGGTTCCACCTAACCGGGAGAAGACCTAAAGGAAGGCCAAGGAAATGCTGGAGGGACATTAGTCTCTTGGCTATCCAGGGAACACCTTGGGATTCCCCCAGAGGAGCTGGAAAGAGGGAAGTCAGGGTCTGCTTAGGCCGCTGCCACGGTGACTCCACTCCGAATAAGCAGAACAACGAATTGATGGATGGATCTAAGTTTACAACTAATTCATTATAACATTGAAAGTGTACATACAGTAGAATAAATTAATTGGTCACTCACTCACTGAACAGCTTTTGCCTCACTAGGGTCACAGGGAGCTGGTGTCCAATGCCATCATTCACCTACAGGGACAATCTGACATCTTCAATTAACCTTCTTTGCTTCGTCCTACTCCCTCTCAATTTATAACGATATTAACATTCAGTAAACATTTGTGTGGCGTTTTGTAATATGTTAACATTATAGATGAATAATACAAATGCATAATAGATGCGTACGTCTGTGGGAGGAAACTGGAGCTCCCGGGAAGAATCCACACATGCATGAAGGGAGCCAGGATTTGATCCTGCAACCTTCATGTAGCTACCAACAATGCCACCAGCTAGTCCCAGTTTTACACACATTTAAGGCATTAACAGCAAAAATATCAACATTTAGTTTCTTTGAAGCAGAAACTCGTCTGATATAGTTTCAATAACTGAATACATCCCATCTTCTTCAAATTATGCAAAAACAAATGGAGTCGAATGGTGGTTTACTCACGCCTCATAGAGAGCAGCACATCTGGAACAAGGAGCAGCAAAAGCACGAAGGTGATCATAGTTTGTGATCTGGTTCTCTTTCAAAGTTTCATAAAAGGCGGTAAAGTTCCTCCTGAGACGGAGTCGACCAGCTGAGGAAGGTCTCCAGCAGCAACTCTCTGGTTCTGCCTGTTTGCTTCTCCCTTGCTTTCCCACTCTGACTCAGATCCTTCGTGTTCCTTAGCTTGACCCCTCCCCGATACAGAAACACACATCCACCACACAATGGGCACTTTGCTGCAAAGTTTCTCTCTTCTGCAGATGAAGCACTCTATTTGGGACTTCTTGAAAAACTTTTATATAAATTAGGTTAAAGATTCATAAAAACATCTTTGAGACAAATTATTTGAACCAATTAGTGGGAAAAATGTTATTTTGTGTTCTTTATGCGTGAAGGAAAATTATCTGATGAAAACTGCAGGGCAGAAGTTGCATGTCATGAAAAAGCTGCAAACAGATGCGATGGCAGGCAGCCGCACATCAAAACAGATTAAACTGTCTCTCTTTATCCACGACCTCATAAAGATTCAGTTCAAAGGTCAGTTTCCTGTCATTTGCATGGAACAATGAATGTGTGCTTTGCTACCAGAACTGAAAGATGTTGGACACCCACCAGTGGCTTGAGAAAGGTCACCGCCTTTCAGCGTTGCTGGAGCCATGAAAGAAATAACGTGTTCAGATCAATGGCTCTTAAACACCCAAAGAAATGCCCTTTATTTCTGATAGTTGCACACACACACACACACACACACACACACACACACACACACACACACACACACACACACACACACACACACACACGCACGCGCGCGCGCGCACACGCACGCACGCACACACACACGCCTGTTGATCTACGTCCTGAATGAAAACACCTGACTTCCTCATTAAATCAAGCACTAATTAAGATGCACATTTTCCAGCAAAATCATCTCACTGGGTGACTGAATCACCACGAGAGCCTCATTAGTTTAATTAGATGTGTTTTTGAGCCATTTAACAATTTTATTATGTTTTAGGTCAAATCTAAACCTAAATGTGTTCTAATTGGTTGGCCTGCCACCCAAAGGGATTTAAAACAGAAACCGAACTTATTATTTGGGAAGAAGAAAAACAGACTTGATCTTACAGAAATTTCTAACTTTTAAATGTTTCCCTTCCATACAGGATTCTGCACATGTAACACACACATGCTGCATGGATGTACTCAGGTTCAAAACAAAGATTAAATGACAGAATTCAACTAAACAAGACAATAACAGAAATGAAATTATGTATATATATATATATATATATATATATATATATATATATATATATATATATATATATATATATATATATATATATATATATACATATATTTTTATGTGGTATAAAAACTCTTGATGAAGAACGATTTTCTGAAACCACAACACTTATAGCTGAGTGTAAGAAATCAGATAACTTTCAGATGCAACTTAGTTTACATTTAGCTGAGATTTTCTTTTGATCTGGATTTCATTCTAGTATCTAGGATGGACTTTACATATTTTACTGAAGAAAAGAAAAGCATGAGACTTCTTTTTTTTAAGTGACCCCAATCATCTTCTTTAAAATGTTAGATTTGAATCAGATTAAATTTAACATTTAAAGTTTAGATCAGAATTTAATTATGTGGGCTATATAAAACTTTATTTATTTGAAATATAAATTCACGTATTTAGATTTTATTCCATTTTTTTAATATTAGGTCTAACTTTAGGCTACAGGGTTACATTTGGTTGTAAATATATGTAGTTGGACTTAATTCTAAATATTCAGATTGAACTATATGTAATTCTAATATTTACATTTTAAAAGAAACATTTAGTTTAATTTTCAAAAGCAGATTTTAATTTTTATTTGTACTTTAAAAAATAACAACATGGCACTTTCTGACTTTCAGTCATTTTAAAATTGGCTGAGGTTAGCAGCGTCCTTAAATCTTCTGATAATTGTAATATTAATAACTGATGAGATGTCAGAGCAGAAATAAAGGCCCAGCTGTCGCATGCCTCCTTTCTCAACCATCTCCTCCAGGTTAGTGAAAGTCATCGGAGCCACATTAGGCACTGCGGAGACGCTCTGCAGACGGAGTTTGGAGAAGAGACCGCGCGTGCGTGCTGCCGATGATGCGCGTGACGCCACGAGCAGGATCGGATCGGAAGCGCAGTGGACAGACAGGACCCGAGCAGCAGCATCAGCAGCAGAAACGCCACAAAAGGAGCACAGCGAAGGTTGAAGCTCGGCTCTCCGCTCCTCCCTGCAGGCTCTCATGCTCCGGGTCTGCGGCACCATGCGCGGCTTGTTCCCCGCCCTGCTGTCGGTGCTCCTGGCCGGACTCGCGACCGCGTCTTCGGATCTGTTTGACAACCAGCTGGGGGATATCAATTACTGCAAAAAGCAATGCCAGCTCACCATACAAAACAAAAGCCCCGCTAAAGTAAGTTACTCCTGGGTAATGCTGGAGGGGTTTTTATGGCTGTCTGCGGGAAAACGCTCTGAAGCGGCTGCATCCCGTTTCTGTATGCACACATATAAAAATAAATCTGCAGAATTTTATCCGCTTTTAATTGACGAAAATGAGGATAATCAAAGATATCTCCGTGCGTGATGTGTCTCCGCTTCGATTTTTGCTGCGTCCTTTTGGACACGGTGCATTAGGCCGAAAGGATGCAGCTCGTTTTTGGTGAAGGTTCCTCCAAGAGGCGAGATCATGTAAGGGCTAAACACTGACTAAATCTCAATCTGCAGAAAAACCAGAGTAAAAATGATAAAACATTGCGGAGGCGGAAACAGACATTTCCCTGTGCAGACAAGGCCAGACTGGACAGATGTATGATGGTGGGTGGGTGAGGACTCTGACTTGCATTGATTTAGAGGCTACTTAGATTTGTAGTCTCGGACCCCACCCCCCCACCCCCTCGCTGCCTTCAGGTGTGGTTCAGACATCCTGCAAGGCAGCAGGAGCAAACCTGCAAAGCGGATCTCAGCCCTCCGCATTGGTGTAATTTTGTGTTTGTCATGCAGCTCTAACTTAATATTCCTACCTAGTATACCGTTACTTTGTGGAGTGAAATACACAAATGCAATTTCTGCATCCTGTGAAGATGCCGATTAAGCTGCAAAATCACCATCCATGGTCAAAGAGTCTTTGTCTGTCCAGTTCTCACTAAGGCCACTAGAGGGTGCTGTTCTCTCGCTTTTGTTTAGCAAACTGAAGCATAAAGTGATGCAGTAATGTGCATCTTCCTTTCCTCCCACCGTATTACCCAACTCAAGTTTAAAACAACGCGCTCATTATCACGTTTTTACCCCCTCCCCTGTCAGACAGCCTGCTATAAACTGTCTATGACAGCCCATAATATGACATTTGCACCATGTCATTAAGAAATGCCATAGCCCATCTGTGTCATATTTCCAAACAGGCACATGTGCTGTTTGTCCAAGAATACCAGAGACATATCTAATTTTGTACTCTCTCTGTTATCTTCTCTCTGTCTGGTTGGTAGGACTCCATAATGAATGCCTGTCACCGCGGCTGTCGTCTCTACTCCATCTGCCAGTTTGTCAATGGCAACGCCGGCTTCAACACCAGCAGGGAGGAATGTCAGGGAGGTGAGTCTGGGTTGGAATGAGTTAGTTAGAGTTTGGATTTAAAGAAGACTAATTTCTAGTGTTTTCATGAACTTTCAGTCACATTAACCCAACGATGCATCCTTTTACATGTTGAAGATGTTCTTTATGTTCAAAGATTGAAAAACAACTTTGGACAACATCTGAATCAGTTCATCTGGAGCTCCGCAACACCTCTTGTAGTAAATAATGCAGCGTTTACAGGATGCTGCCAGGTCCAGTGGGCATGTCCTTCATGTCAGAGACTATTCTCCTTGTTTGAACTGCCATATTGAAAATCAATGATGTGATTTGCCATCCAGACAACAGGAACCATATTTTTAATAATAACATGTGGAGTGAATTGTCTTTGCAGAGGTTCAGAAGCTGCAGTTTCACCTTTCAGTCTTTATTCTACAGCCTGTCACTTAATTTAAATCTCTTAAAATTTGTTTTCCATTGCTCCAGCTGCATTTCCACCTCTTCCTTTGCTTTTTAGTTCTTTGTTTTGTTATTCTGCACAAATGGGCCCCTCATTCTCTTTCTTTACAGCCTGCCAGGAGGCATATATCAAGCTGCTGGAGCAGGAGGCCTGCAGCACCGGCTGTGCCAGCCAGCCCTCTGAACCTGAGATCAAGAGGAGGAAGGTGAAAAGGGCCATTCAACACACACACACACACACACACACACACACACACACTCGCACGCACGCACGCACGCACACACACGCGCGCACACACACACACACACACACACACACCTACACCTACACCTACACCTACACCCACACACACACACACACACACACACACACACACACACACACACACACACACACACACACACACACACACACACACACACACACACACACACACACACACACACACACACACACACACACACACACACACACACAGAGTAAAATAACTCATTCATTGTCTCCTTGTTTTGCAGCTGAAGGCTATGACTCTGCGCCCAAAGCCTCCCTCTGTGATGGAGGCGGTATCCAGCTGGTGCAACGACATTGTCAGCTCTGCCCAGAGCTTCATCTCCTCCACCTGGACCTTCTACCTGCAGGCTGATGATGGCAAGGTTGTGGTGTTCCAGGTAGGTCACAGACCAGAAAATCATTGCAGTGTGGGATGGGAAAATTAAAGGTCTGGTCTCTGATGCACCTGTTTCAGGAACTAGCAGAATGTCACATCAGAGGAGAGCTTTACATGATGGGATTTGGATGATTTTTTCCTGACATTTGCTTATCTCACCTCTGATTGGCTAACAGCAAAGCAACTCTATGAAAAAAATAACCCGCACTTGTATAGCGCTTCTCACAGTAAGGACTCCAAAGCGCTTTACACTACAGTGTATCATTCATCCATTCACACACACAATCACTCACTGCTGACTCTGCTCTTCAATGTTGATGTTTTTTCTCCACAAATAACACAAGCCTGAAGGAGTTCTGCTGTGTGGTGAAGTTGCTAATGCTAACAATCTAACCCCAAAATTCCACTACCTCTGCTCCACTCCGGCACGAACTCCGCAGCAAAATCGGTCCCGTTGTAGTCAATCAGAGCTGTTCCACTACTGCGGCCGTGCGGCGCAGTGCGCCGCCTGCCATTTCGCCATCTGGCAAAAATAGGATCGATTCTATTTTTGCCGGACGCCGGAGCACCTCCGCAGTCATGGACAGAAATCACAACCGTCCAACAGGAAAGGGAGCAAGCACAACTTCCGTTATTTCACAATAAATCGATAAACAAAAAGTGTTTTTTGTTTCATATGCACAGGTTTAACAACTTTTAACAACTATCAATGGCGGCTGAACTTTAAATGCACAAAAATAAGCCATAAATACAGTTTCCACTATCAAAGTAGTCACACTTTGTTGATCCAAACACTGCTGATCTCTCAGCACAAATGATGGGCAGATTAAACAGTTCATTTCGATGCTTCTCCCACACAACGGGTGTTTGGATCTAACTTCCGCGTTTATTGCTCGGACTGTATCGCAAGATCTCGAAAATCCCGCACATGCCTGTTTGCGCACCTCAGGTCTCCGCACCGGAGCGGAGCTGTTGTAGAGCGGGTACCAGTAAAAATTGAGTTCGGAAGCGGGGGTGGAGCGGAGCGGAGGTAGTGGAATTTTGGGGTAAGTCGTACTCACTAGTTTTTCAAAAGCATAAGTATTCCTCAGCTCCTCTTGGATCTCTAAACTGACCTTTTCTGGTCTCCTCTGAAATGCGTCGACAAATTTAAACACTTAGGTGTCTGGCTCGACTCAGACCTCTCCTTTAAAAATCATTTTCAAACAAAACAGGTTAAGTCAACTTTCAACTTGTAGAAGGGGTAAATATTGTTGCTTTTAAGCTTAATATATTACCTTTACTTATGACCAATAAGATGTGATATTCTATATAAATACAGAATCTCAATCTGATTGGTCTTTGAATGTTTAATCAGAGGATTCTAGGATTCTTTGCTTTTTCAGTGATCAAACACACTTTGTCTCAATTCAGACAGAGTCAGGTTTATAAAAAGTAAGAAATTTATTTTCTAAACAAACGAATGTGATGGATGAATCTAAGTGGATGGGATGTGATGTATGGTGATTGAATGGTGTGTGTTTATCAGAACCTTGCATCTAGAAGAAACTGAGTTCTGGGTGTGAAAAGAATTTGGTCTGCATTAAACTAACAAACAGCATCAGACGCAATCTTGTCGTGCCTACGTACCCAGATAGGAACCCCTGTGGTAGATCCGGAATGTCGGGAATCTGTGTGGATCCCCAGGTACCGAAGTCCGCAGGATACACCGCAGTACCACTAGACCGGTCTCGAGTTGTTCCCAGGTCACAACAAGCAGGTTGGTTGCGTCTAAGACGAATGGACTCTGAAGGAGTCTTGGCTGTGTCAGCTTTGTTCTGGAAGGAGCAAGTTTTTGTGTCAGCTGCGGCGTGTAGCAGGTTTTTGACAGCTTGTCAAGAGATGCGGTGGTTAGAGAGTTTCCCCCCGGTGGCCAGTCCAGAGTTCTGCTCAAAAACTAACTGGATCACTCCGCAAGTGATTCTGTTTTAATATTCCCTTATTATGATTACCTGGCCAATCAGGACAAAAGAGGTTAAGAAGTGTTAACAAACAAACCTCAGAACACACGCCTTTCCCAGATACAAGAATGTTCTGGATGTGTGGATAAAGAAAATATCTATGTGCAGTGATGTTGACTTTAATTTATGTCTTGTGAACATTGTGTATGAGTGTAGATAATGATTCACTTGTTAAACCAAACATTACTGATCATAACATCAAAATGTTTCATTGTAATATTAAAATTCATTTCAACTTCATTGAATTAGGCGCAGATTATTCAAACATTAATATTATTATTCATATAACATTTGTTCATTCAACCATATGTTTATTTAATGATTTTTTAACTTATGAGTTGTAAAAGTTCTTCTTTCATGAGAGTGTTCTTATCAGAAGAAGGCTTTGTTTGGGAACATAGGCTGGTATCTTGTGCCCCTGAAATGTCAACAAGGACTGCAGAATCTTCTGGGCTTTAGAAGACAGAATAGAAACTCCACTCAGGTAGTGGAATTATGTCTGTAGGTGACCGGACACTGTGTAGGTTACTATGTAGGTGAAAATTGACCCTTTCTGGACGTTACAAACTAAAGATCCTATCTCAATCAATTCCTTGTATTGATTTCAGGGTAGGAAGTCATATTTCTACTCTAGACTATGCTGATATTGTTTAATGCCACTGCTTCCTCTCTTCAACATCTTGATGTTGTCTGTAACAGCATTTGCTGTGTTGTTTTACGTGGCCTGTTTAACACACATCATTGTTTCATGTATCAGAGTTTGTCTTGGCTTTCTCTAAAAGCCAAACGTAGGTTTCACTGGTTTTTGTTTATTTTCAAACGTATCTTTTTTGATTTCCCGCATATTTAAAGATCTATCTAGTTCCTTTAGTTTAGAATGTCAATATACAATCAGATCGAATGATCAACTCTACTTTGTTGCACCTTTTTTTCAAAAAAGAATCAGGAAGAACTGCTTTCTGTGTCAAAGCCCCAGTAGAGTGGAATAGACTCCCTCTGGAGATACGATTGATTACTTCTTTTCGATGATTTAAAAAACCTGTCTGTTCACATATTGCGTCTTCTTGCATCTGTAATTGTTTTTGAGTTTGGCATTTGCTGTCACATGATCATGTTGTCAAAGCCAGGTGTTGTTTTCTTTATATTTTTTTCTCATTTAATTTATTTGGTCTGTTTGTATTAGTTAGTTTTGGCCACTGATAGTCTTGCTATCTCTCATTGTTTAGTTGTTTCAAAGGAAGACCCCCTTGAAAATGAGATGATGCATCTCAAGGAGTTTTATCCTCTAGAAAAATAAATAAATAAATAAATAAATAAATAAATAATAATACGATTAGCTTCTATTAGTCAAGACGTTATCTGCGGTTTCCGGGAGGCTAAACCAGCAACAGCCTTCCTCGTCAAGAGTCAAGATGGATGAGTCCATGAATGTTCAGTGACAGATGTAGATCTGTCGGGATTTTCTAATCCTAGAGTTTCATCGTCTACTTTCTACTAGAAGCTAATGCAGGAGATAGGTGTAGGAGACTATTTTCATGTTCAGCCTGCATGGAAAAACTCTGAGTGACCGATTATAATCAGAAATAATTATAAAAAAGCCTCTTTTAAATATTTTCTAAGTTTAAAATCAAATAAATGAACAGATTACAAAAGCTGTTGATTATTACATCAACGGGGAACTTGTTTTTGACTAGCCTGATTCAAGGCTTAAGCAAAATAAAACAAAATAAATATATGCAGGGTTCTCATGGGTGTTTGAAATCCTTGAGAATTTTGTGGGACTTGTTTAGAAATTTTGAATGAACTGCTTTAAAATGAATCCAGGTAAGTGGAACTGGGCCAATTAAATAGCTGGATTTGATTAACCCACAGGTAAAAACCCTTCAGTTTTGTTTGCAGAACTGCTCTCTTGACTCTAAGATTTATATAAGTTTATAAGTAAAAAGAGTCTAAATTGAAATTTAGATTTTAATATCTAATGATTTCAAACATCACATGTTTTTAATTGGGGCTTAACAACAAGCCAGCAAACCCCCATGGATTATTAAATGGAATAATCTTCATCCTGTTAAAATATCTTTGGATTTACAGGTTTTATGGGTTTGAATCTGAGCCAGCAAGCCCCACATCCCATTTGGACGAGTGAGGATGCACAGTAGAGTGAGGAAAAGAGGCAGAATTATGATGCTTTTTTCCAGAACTTAATAGCTGTCCTCTTAAATGGTGTCACAGCTCTTTAACCATCTATGCAGATTTGATGACTTTACTAGCTTCACATTAAGATGGAAACCATGTCGGATTTAACAGAAAATAGGATGCTAAAATGGACATTGTTGTATTTTTAAAAAGCCTTTTAAACGTTTAATGTTCTTAGCAATATTTAAAACATTACTTAAGGGGGTCTTTTATGCTTAAATTCATCCATTTCCTCTACTCATCTGTTGGAATAAATATAAGTTTGTGCAGGAGTGTGTGGAGCCGTGTTTGCATTTTAGTTGAGCTTTGCAGTATTTTGTCAACACAATAAAGCACCCACATATTAAAGCTGTTGTAAGATATGCTTTGTCAAACCACCAGGCAACATAATCATATCCCCCAGTTTCAAGGTCGACCAGAAACCCGCATCTGTGTCAAGTGTTTTTTTTTTCTCTTCTGTTTGGTAAATACTCTGACGTTATGGGATGACAATTTTAGCTCCATAATTTAAGGCCTCAAAGAGAGATGATAGCATCTGGAAACCCACAGAGAAGTGCTTCTGTGTGAACGAGGACTCTCCTAAATGTGGAAAGTCTCTATTAGGCAAAAGAAAATGTTTGCTGACAGGTTTGCACGGCTCCACATCCAAATGCATCAAGCTCCGAACGTAAATTCCCCAGCGTTTCTTTCAGACGCGATGATGGATGTTTGCTCTTTGCAGCGGTGACACAGTGAGGGAGATCCAGGAGACTATCGGGCTTGTACTCAGTGGGCAGCTGGCGCAACTCCACCAGCTTAATTCGCTGTCTGGGTGCTAAAATATCAGAAAAAGTCCACGTGAATCGAAGGACGACATGAGGGGAAAACTACAGATTAGGTGTTTAGATTCTGGAAGTATCCCTGAGATTCATGGTGCACCTTTGGGTCATGGCTGAAGTCTCCATACTGACGGGAAAACTTCAACTCCTCTGTCACGAGTTCTTCACCTTGTCAGATCGTGCTAATGCGACACCGTAAGAGTGAGCAGTTCAAACTGGGTGAGTAAGAAGGTAGATCTGATTGTTTTTGGGTTAAGAATTCACTCGTTGGACCTGGAGCAGCTTTAAAAGCAGAAAAACAAACTTGTGTTGAAATGGCAGTTTAGAGGTTTTCAGACGTAAGTGAGAAATACCTGCTGTGATTATTTATCAGGACACACACTGGAGGTCAACCAGTGAGGAGCTTTCAAACCCAATTCTGATACTGCTCTTTAAAAATGACAAAAATCTCGGACTTTTTTTTACAAAGCCCAATTTTTAGCTTTCAGCCACAAGATTAACACTTTGTTGTTCATGCACATTGTTGTCTAGATTTTTAAAAAATGCTTGTTTCCATTTATTCTTTTAAAGATGTGGAACACGTTTATACCAGCCCTGGTCCTCAGGGCACACTTTCCATGTCCCTGCTTCAGCACACCTGATTTTCATTTGCATTGCCTCCTCAGGAGGACATCACGTGTTGCCTGTAATCATTCATTCGTTTAAATGAGGCGTGGCAGCAGGGAAACATTGATGTTTAAAAGGGCAACATGGAAAACATGCAGGACAGTGTGCCTTGAGGACCGGGGTTGGCAAACAATGGTTTAATCAATACATTTGCAGTGATCTCTAGTGGGACGGGGGCAGGGTTTAGATACACTTATTTAAGGAGCGATAAGTCAGCTGGAGGAAGAAGTAGCTTCAGATGACAGGATTTGGGCTCATTTCCTGATATTTGGACATCTCACTTCTGATTGGCTAACAACAACCGGACTCTACCACTGACTCTGTTTGCTTTGCAATGTTAATGTTTAATGTCCCTGAATTAAACAAGCCTGAAGGAGCTCTGCTGTGTGGTGTAGCTGCTAATGCTAATGGTTAGCTTCTATAGTCGAGATGTTCTCCATTGTTTCCTGGACGCCAAACAAACAACCTTCCCTGTCGCAAGCCGAGATGGGTGAGTCCATGAATGTTAAGTGACAGTGTAACGCAGATCTGTCAGTCTTTTCAATTCCTAGAGCTTCAACATCAGTATCTATCAGAAGCTAATGCAGGAGATAGGTGTAGGAGACTACTTTCATGTTGTGTCTGCAAGAAAAACTCAGAGTGACTGATTATAATCAGAAATAATAATGAAAAACTTTTTTTTATTGTTCCACACCTTCAAAATGAACCTATTATTAAAAATGTGGTCAAATACACCTAGTATAGTGTGCAGGAGTGGGAAGATTGACACCATGTGTAGGAAGATCACAAGGAGATGTCCGCAAATAATAAAAAACAGAGGAAGTTAAGAGAACTTTTGCCACAATAATGCTAACATTAAAGCTACGTTCTCAGCAGCACCAACAACCCACTCTGCAGTAATGATCTCTCTGAATCCTCATGGTGAAAATCAGTAAATGAGTTGTAAACAATCTCACGAGTCATTGCTTTACTTTAGAGGATCTGGCTCATATTAGTTTAAAACTTCTACTTTTTAAACTTCCTGCTGCAATGCTGATGCTAACAACAACAGAAACGTGAAGTATTTCAGTTTCTGTTTCTTTTACTTTATGGCGGATGTTCATTGAGAGCCGTGCCATATGTTCATTTTGAAATACCATCGGCCACTCTTAGTTTCACATGCATGCAGAACGTTAGAAAGTATTCAACCCCTGCTGCTTGCTTTAAACGGTAAATGGTCTGTACTTGGTATAGCACCTTCTAGAGTCCTAGAACCCTTCAAGGTGCTTTACAACAGTCAGTCATTCACTCATGTATACACATTCACTTATTGGTGATGAGCTACAATAGCCACAGCTGCCCTGGGGCACACTGACAGAAGTGAGGCTGTCGAGCACGGGCGCCACTGGTCCCTCCGACCAAGGACACAACACCTCTTGCTCAAGGACACAGCAGCAGCATTCTCTACCACGAGCTGGGATCGATCCTGCAACCCTCCGATTACTGGATCAGCCGCTCTACTCCGCTTTAGCTGCCAAAATAAAATGAACAGAGAAATGCTCGAGTCAGAAAAATCTAGTCTCTTCTAAATCACAGGGTGAAATTAGCATTCAGTGACCCACCATCCAGGAGAGAATCATGGGTCCTTCGTGTTTAAGAAGACACAAGAGGGGGCCAGTTGTTCTGTTCACAACTTTTGGTCTTATTTGTTTACAACAACACAGTCAAATTGGACAGTGGATCCTCAAGCCTTTACCCAGGAAGAACTGTAAATTTTTCTGGCATATGGCACTTATTCTTTTCTGCTGCTTGCATAGTTACAGTCGAGTTAGTTTGCTCTCCCAGTCATACGGGGGAGCCTCAACACTTCCTGTCTTCCTACTCTGATAGGGAGCCCATCCCCCGTCGGCTCATGGGTCCACCGAACAAAGAAGGAAGTGAACGGGATCATAAGAGCTATTTTCTAATCCACTTTGCCTTACACCCTGAATGGTGTACTTACAGCCATTGTTATTGTCTTCTCCATGTCTGGTTTGGTGACGTCAATTTGGTGATGTGCATTTGTAGTCCAACGTGTCTTTTCACAAAAAGTCAAAACAAATTTTTGACACCTGTCAAAAAAAAAGCGCTTTCTTGGGATCAAAATGTGTCTAAAATTACAGACATCATAAATTAAATTCATGGCACACATCAAACAGGATCAGAAAATCACTTTTATCCCTCAGTAGCCTCTCATTCTTTTGGCTGTTTGGGACCCATGGGTCAGATGGGCGTGACTTAGGCTCCCTATAATTAACCCAGCTAACCAGCTAATGATGTTCAGAGCCAGCTGGTTACAGTTAGTCAACTGTTGGCATTTATCAGCCTAAATAACGTGTTGACTGATCAGTCATTCTGTTGCCACATGCATGGTTTAAATATTAGGAAGCTTGTATTGAATTAGTTATGTGAAAACTAATTTATTTTATCGACAGTCTCGCCATCTTTTTTTCTCCACAGGTTGCCTATCTGGCAACTCTTCATTTGCTCTCATTCAAATGCTCATTTAATCTCATCTTGATGCCTTAGTTTTGAATTAAGTCATTTAAATAATGTGTTTGCTTATTCTATGAAAGACCAATGAAATATCAATACCAAAGTCAATCATAATCTTATCGTGCAGATGCTACACTTCCTGGCCCAAAACAATGTTGCTACCCAAAAACAACAACAACAAAAAAAAACTGTTGCATGCTAATATTTTGTTGGACCGCCTTTAGCTTTGATTATGACACACATTCGCTGTGGCGTTGTTTCGATAAGCTTCTGCAATGTCACAAGATTTATTTCCATCCAGTGTTGCGTTAATGTTTCACCAAGATCTGCATTGATGATGGTAGAGTCTGACCGCTGCACAAAGCCTTCTCCAGCACATCCCAATGATTCTCAATGGGGTTAAGGTCTGGACTCTGTAGTGGCCAATCCATGTGTGAAAATGATGTCTCATGCTCCCTGAACCACTCTTTTACTATCTGAGCCTGATGGATCCTGGAATTGTCATCTTGGAATATGCCCGTGGCATCAGGGAAGATGGAATAACCTGGTCATTCAGTATATTCAGGTAGTCAGCTGACCTCATTCTTGGAGCACATCCTGTTGCTGAACCTAGACCTGACCAACTGCAGCAACCCCAGATCATAGCACTGCCCCCGCAGGCTTGTACAGTAGGCACTAGGCATGCCTCTCTTCTTACCCTGATGCACCATCATTCTGGAACAGGGTCCACCTGGACGCATCAGACCAGTTTTTAATAATGTGTTGGACAGTTCTTAAACCAGTTTTAGTCGTTTCTAAAATCTCCTTAGATGTTTTCTCTGATTGAGGCGTACCAACGATCTGACCCTTCCCTAACAAACCAACATATTTCCCACGACCACCAGATTTCCACATGGTTGTTTAGGAAATGAGAAGCACCTCATTGCACCAGTTGGGGTTAAATAACTTGTTGCCAGCTGAAAGATAATTGCTCATGCAGTAATTATCCAACAGGAGGCTCCTACCTGTTTGCTTAGTTAAATCCAGGTTGATTTTTGGGCTGGGCAGTGAATACAGCTGTTAGTCCACATTTAATTAATTTTATTCAGCCTAAAAATTCTCATTTTAATGGTTTATTTTTTACTTTTTGCAGATCATGCCCAGCATTGACTGTATCATACAAGTTGAGTTATTTACAATACCTCGAGACTGGCTGCAAAACCAGGTAGCTTAATACCTTGTCTCACTCAGGCATTACAGGCAAATGCACATACATTATACTAGTCAACATATCAATAATTTTCTGTTCAGATAACACCATGTGGTGTTCAATTTGTAACAAAAAATACACGTTCGCTAACACCCTGATCACTCCCTCTTGTATCGCACGACAGACACATTTAGGCTCTACATGTTGGTTCATTCCGGTCTACAGAGGATGAGAGTCAGGTTCACTCCTCCACTCTTGACTCCGTTTTCACAGAGACGGTGCTACATCTGGTTTCCACGCACACTGTCAGAAACATTACTCATGAGAGGTAATTATAAACTCCGCTGTGAAATCACTTTTTCATTTTATTGTTTTGGGAGGCAGACTCCCCCTTTTCTACCCTCACAGTCACTACGGGGCTTTATTATGTTGGTCCAGCGACTGAAATGACTCTTTAGCAAACTTGTTTTGCAGATAAACAATAGAATGTAGCCATATTTCAGAGCGTGACACTGAAGTAGATTTTATATCCAGTTTAAACGTATAAGTACCAGAATGAAACAAAAAAAATTGGGAGGATGACGCTTCTGCAGAGAGGTTTGATTTACCGTTCCAAATAGGTGTAGGAGTGTACGTTTAGTTGCTGAGGCCAGCAACAGTATTATTAAAAGGGACGGCAGCAGCTGGCAGAGAGGAGCCGGGGTCAGCAGTCAGAAAGTGAAATCCTCTTTTAACGAGTCCTCTGGGTGAACCTAAAACACAGAGCAAATAATTTACACAACAGTGCAAATAGTAAAGGCAGGCAGGCTGGGTGTGCTTTTCACATATGAAACTTGTAACAAGTGAAACTGAAATATTCAGATGACCGATGGGTGTTGGGTAAAATACATTCTTGTTACATTATTATTACTTTTAATCTGAAAAATAAAACAATTATGCAACTAATTTGATAACAACTCTTAAAAATTCTCCAGCTGATTTTGAAAATTGTTATTTTTTTCCTTGTCTTCAGAGCCAGCCTGAGATGGAGTACTCGATGCCAGAGCTGCAGGCTCCTCGATCCAGCGTGGCTGACAAACCCTGGCCTCAGGTCCACTCCCACACCCAGAGACCCCACGGTTAGAGCATACACACACACACACACACACACACACACACACACACACACACACACACACACACACACACACACACACACGCACGCACGCACACACACACACACACACCATTTTTTATGTATTCAACAAAAAAAAAAACCTTGAGTTATCTGTCTAAACGGAGTTGTAGGTGTGAGGGGACACGGAGACAAAGGAGCTGCTAAAGCATCAGGGAAAGGGAAACACCCCGTCCAGCACGCAGAAGACCCCGCAGCCGACCACGACTTCCTGGGCTGCATGTCAAGGTCACTTAACCTACTACACATATTACACGCTATAGGTTACAGCTTGAGTCCATCAGGTCAGACCTTTCCAGATATACATATTGATCTAAAAATTAGATGTTTATAAAACAGTAACTCATAAATACACATGACGCCTTGTTATAAATGATATCAGGTGTCTTACTGAAGCTGTCATCCCCAGAATAACAAATTCATGAGTGCAAACAGACTGGATTGTAACAAAACATACAAACAATACACAGTTTGAAGCAACATGCAGCATGACATATTTTCTGTTAAAATGTGCAAAACTGCATGTTTAATGCATACTTTTATAATGACCTTTAGTTTTTTGGGCTCATCTTGCTAAACGGTGCAGGGAGGATTCAGGTTCGGACTCACATGTTCTTCTGTTCTTGTTCCCTCACTCTTCTTTTCCAGACGTTCGGGCCTTCCGCGGTGGATTTTGGCTGCTTGTCTCTTCCTGTCCATCATGGTCATGTTGTGGCTCAGTTGTGCCAGTCTGGTCACTGCGCCGGAGCAGCATATCAAAACACAGGTGCTTTTTCTGAAGAACGTGCCTCTATGTGTGATTAACAGTTGTTTATGTTAATAAAACTCTGTAAAATTGTCCAAATCCTACATATTAAAAAATTGCTTGGCTTCAAAGATGGCAGTGAGCCCTTAGAAAAGATTATGCTTTTGTACACAACGTTTGCAGCAACAAGAAAGATAATAAAAGTAGGTTTTAATGTAATTCTAGACCCTATTTGACTGTTCTGAGACTTTTATGGATAGTTATCAGGGATGTAAGAAAATATTGATATGGTAATGTATCGCAATATTTTTTCCTGCAATATTATATTGATATTCAAAAGCCGTGTATCTAATTTTTGAAAGAATTTACATGCAAACATTTGTGTATTTTCTTTTCTTTTGGTTCAAACGCCAACCACTAGTTGGCAGCAGTGTGTACTGGGTTTTGTTTCCTCCACTGAAATGTACATCCCTCTATTATGGTTCAGATACCTGATGTTACACATGTTAGGTATCAGTTTGGACTAGTTATTGAATTTTCCTCCAATAAATTAAAAAAATCACTAATATCGTCTGGCTAAATGTATCACAATACATCGTATCATCTCTCCTGTATCGTGACACATATCGTACCGTCAAAATTTCACAAATTCACATCCCTAATAGTTATGATGTTTTGCAAACAAAGTTAATGCAACACACATTGTTATTAGTATCCTACAGATGAAACTGCTGTTTTTTGTCTCAGAAAACTCTCCTGCCTTCACTCCTCAATGAGTTTCAGTTATCAGGGTAACAGGGATTTTTAAACCACAAAATTATGGGAAACAATAGCTGAAATGTTTACTTAATCATTCTTTGCTCTTTGTATATTTCCAGCTGAGTATCAATGGGGATAAAGAGTTCCTGGAGCATGTGCACAAAGTCAACCCGTACCACCTGAACCCCATGATAGCTGTCACCGTGAAGCAGTCAGAGGACAATCAGGAAGCAGGGCCGCTGCCCGTCAAAGTTGACCTCAGCAAAACCTGTGTTTAGGAGGAACCAGCGGCAGAGCGGCTGTCTTGTTTCCCTTGGTAACTTTGTCTAAAATATGTGGCCTGTCAGTGACATAGAAACACATCACGCCACTCATTCCGCAGAATGTTTATAAACATGTAATAATAGAAATAACAGTAATATATTAATAACGATAACGCATGGCACCCTCCCTGTCATTTAAATTGATTTGAAACATCTTGCTGAGTTTTTCCAGTTAGCTGCACTTGTCATGCGTGTCATTTCCTTGTAGAGTCCAGATCTGTCCGTTCATCCTGAGATTCTAATTAACCGCCGACTGGTTACGTCGCTGCTAAGAGACGAGACATGTTCCTGTCTCAGAGCCACACACGAGACAAGCACAGAGGACGCGTTATGTCTCAGAGCTATTCTGACACTTTTCAGACCACACACACACACACGTTAGATTTGATTCCTCTCATTCTCGCATAGGTAGGATGAATAAAAACAGCTCACTGTTTGATTGTAGAAATCAAGAGAGAGAGAGAGAGAGAGAGAGAGAGAGAGAGAGAGAGAGAGAGAGAGAGAGAGAGAGAGAGAGAGAGAGAGAGAGAGAGAGAGAGAGAGAGAGAGAGAGAGAGAGAGAGAGAGAGAGAGAGAGAGAGAGAGAGAGAGAGAGAGAGAGAGAGAGAGAGAGAGAGAGAGAGAGAGAGAGAGAGAGAGAGAGAGAGAGAGAGAGAGAGAGAGAGAGAGAGAGAGAGAGAGAGAGAGAGAGAGAGAGAGAGAGAGAGAGAGAGAGAGAGAGATGACGGTGAGCAAGTACCTGACAGCAATGCAGAAAACAAACACCCATAACAAACAGTTTACAGTGAGTTTACACAACCAGCCTTATGAGCTGATCACAAATGGCCCAGAAATAGAAAATCACCTTACTTCTTAGGCGAGCCATTCTCACTAATGAAACAAAAAAGCTCAATTTGTGTTTTCTAAATTCACGTGCTGTCAGATGCATCCCCTAACAGCACTCACTCAAAAAAAAAACCTTTATTTCTTTTCTACTGTAGTTATTCTGAAGCATCTGCGTGAGCTGAATTATGAAAGTGGTGTGACGTATCATGGAACTGTAAATATAGGAGGAAGAGTGCACTCGATGCTGGGTGAAGGTCATGGTTATTATGTCACTGTAGGAGGTTTGTAGCTGTTACATGTGCCATGTGCTTTCTAATAGCCGACTCTTTTGTATGTCCTAGGAGCACATACTTAAGGATAACCCCTGTAACCATGTGTAATGCAAAGCTTTTATCATAGATCTTTGTTTCTAAACAGTCTTAGAGAAGATCTTGTTTTCCTCTCAGTGCTTTTGATGTCCTGTAATGCTCTCCTTTAACCCAAGCGATGTAGACAATTAACCATGCATGCAAGTGATTTTTTTCCCCTTTCTTTTTTTTGGGAAAAGATTTATCTTAAGCGCTCGCCACGCCTGTACGGCACAGCTCTACTGTGGATTTGTGATATATATCTATATTATTTTAGTTATTTTGGTTCATATTTACAGTAAACATTTAAAATGTGTAATAATGGTCATATCCTTGTGGTTTACAGAAAGGACTGTTGATTAAAAAGCCATCCAATCACCTGCTGAGGAGAATATCACAAGGAATGTGATGTGAATTTGAAACTGTATTCTTTCCTTTTTACTACCGTTTATTTTCAATGAAATGATCCAAATGAGGAAATAAAGCATTGATGCAAGTGAGGGTTTTCTTCCTTTTAGAAAAAGGACGTTTAATAAATGGATGATACACATTATGAATCATTTTGTTATTATTTGTGTTGGATGTAGTACTGAAGGAGCCCGTTACAGTTTTTCTCAATTGCTAAAACACTAAAATCCATTGACTGAAGAAAGTTTTCAGTTGCTTGAACTCATTAAGTTAACCGTTGTGCCTGTTGTCAAAACCTTTAACCATGTCACACGGTTTAGCAAAACTCTAAACGCATTTTCATTCTTAAAACACATTCTGCACTCTAATGTACATGTCGTCCATAATGGTAAACACAAGTGGCACACATTTATGTCATGGTCTGCGTCTGCCCCCTCCTTCATGTGCCTCCTGGTGTTCTCCATCCCTCTCTAGATTCCCTTCTGTGTCTCATAGCGCCCTCATGTGTCGTTTGTCTGCGTCTCTATTATGTGTCTTCAGTTTGTAGGCCTTCTTATCATTCCCTCAGGACTGGTGTTCATTTAGTTATCCTCTGCCCCTCCAGTTGTAGCTCCAGCCTCTTGTTCCCCAGCTTAGTGTATGTGTGTGTTAGTGTGTGTGTGTTTATTTGTGTCAGTGTGTGTGTGCATGTCCTGCCCCAGTTCATTGTATGTGTGTATGAGTTTGTGTGTGTCAGTATGTGTATGTTTGTGTCAGTCCTTCCCTCAGTCTTAGGTTTAGTTTTATGTTTAGGTTTATCTAACCTCTATTGGTTCTGTTTCCCCCATTTAGATCGTTTGTGTCACCTGCCTTCCCTCCAGTCCTCACTCCACACACCTGCTTCCTGTTTCCTTAATTGTTCTCCCTGTGTATTTAAGCCCTGTCTTGTCTCTGTTTGGTGTCGGTCCATTGTGGTAATTCTGTCAGTCTTCTCGTGTTGTCTCTAGTGTTTTCCTGGCTTCCAGTGTCTCTTAGTCTCGAGTGTTTTGATCTCCTCCTCAGCTCTTTTGGATATATTGGTTTTTTGGCTCCAGCCCATTTGGATATATTTTTGTTTCATTCATCCTAATAAAAGGATTTTACTTTAAATCATCTCATCTTGGGTTCCTGCATTTTGGGTCCTACCAACACTGAAATGTGACAATTTACCCACGACAAGAGCACAAATGTCATTGACTGAACACAATCAGTCAAAATACATTTCACTTGTTTCAAATGATGTGACAACCAATATAAGCATGTTCAGAGAGCAAACAGGTTGTTGAAGGTGGGAATGAGAAAGTGTGACAGTGGATAGAAGAATTCATGTAAGAGGATGGACGGGTGCGGATGCGAGGTGGGGGATGAGGAGGAGGGCAAAAAAGAGGAAGAGGAAGAGCAAGAGAAAGAGTGGAAATATCCAATGAAATTTGAGCAACAATCATAGACCATGTTATTGTCCGTGGGCTGTCAATGAGGGAAGCAGGACTCAGACTGCAACCCAATTTGAGCCTCAGGAGGGAAAATAGTGCATGCGATGTCGATGAAGTACTGTGGCCTGACCCAGCCCACAGACAAGAAGAGGCTCAGTCATAACATGTTTAGTCCTTTGATGCTTTTCATTTTATGTAGTTTTTTCACTGTCATTGTACACTGTAGCACAATGGACTGCAGGCTGCATATGGTACAATAAGCAAATTGTATGGCCCTGAACATTGTGCTTTCTATTTTCTGGTGTATTGCTTACTGACTGCTTGATGGTGTATGCAATTTTGAGTAATTTGTTCATGATTTGAGAGTAGTGTTTGATTTTGAGCACAGCTAAAACTGTTTTGAGGTGAAAGTTTGATTTTGCAAGAGGAATGAGAGGTTGTGTAAATCGTGCTTGAAGCTGAGGTTTTGTGTTTAATGTTTTGAGACAAGGGAGCAAGGTTTCAGGAATTGCGCTTTAGCAATAGAGAAAAACTGTAACATAAAAAATCCTTGGTGGCATGACGTTTGTCTAGCTCATGTTTTTTTTTTATTGAACCATTATGGAGCATTTTCCAGCAGGAATGGCCTGTTTCAGGTCAAAGGTCAGACATTCTTTGTCTCGCAGGATAATTCATGGTTCCAGCAATTACAGCAGGTCATCCCTTTCCTTACATATTTTTTAAATAATCAAAAGTTTTGTCTCCTTTTAAAGATATTTTTAAACACTTTTTGAAATCTCTTTTATACTTTAACTTTTTTGTTTTTGTGAAGCACCTTGGGATTTTTGTCTTGAGAGGTGCTATATAAAATATTGTTTTCTTTCTCTCTTTTCCAAACCATCATGCTGCCACCACCATGTTTGACTGATAGTATGATGATTTGTTTTCTTAATCCAATGTTAGTCCTACACCAGTCAGAACAGAACACATTCCTAAAACAGGGGTATTCAATTCTGGTCCTGCAGGGCCAGTATCCAGCATGTTTTAGTGGTTTCTCTGCTCCAGCACACTTGTTTCAGCGATGGAATCACCTGTGCAGCAGCCCATCAAGCTCTGCAAAAGCCTGATTATCACCTGCTGTGTGTTGCAACAGAGTTAAAACTAAAACATGCTGGATACCGGCCCTAATCAAAAATATTCCAGTTGTTTCTCAGCGGTCCACGGAATATTTTCCCAAAAACCTTGGGAATCATCAGACTAATGATCTGTAACGGAGTATAAAATAAGTTTTTACAGCTTGCTTCTCACTCCAAAAACTTGGTACTCCTGATCTCTAAAACTAGCCTAAAAACAACTAATGTTTTAGAACCGAAATTTGAATAGATAGATTTATTTTAAATGTTTGGTTTGTTTAAGAAATAAAATTGCAATTTAGCTACAAAATTACTAGTTGATCTAATTTGAATTTGAAAATAGGAAGCATTTGTACTTGTGCTGATAAAATAAATATTATGTAGTAATAAAAAAAAAACACACGGTGGCAGCAAAGTTTAAACCGCATCATAAGAGGGTGGTGTTTAATTTGAAATCACAAAAGAATTAACTTAAACTATATTTTGTTTGAGGTTAAATTTGAGTCCAAATCTGAATTAATTTATTTATTTCATCAAAAAAAATTAATATTATTTTTTTAAATTTTTTTTTGTATTGGTATTGAGTCCCTTATACAGGTGAAACAGGGCAAATTAGAATATGGTGCAAAATTCCATTTACTTATACTGCTTTGACTGAGAGACCACCTAAAGGCTCAGGGACCCTGTGCAAGTGTTTTAGGTTCAACAACTGATTAGAGTGGGACACTGAGTCGAAAATATTGAACCTTTTCACAATATTCTAATGTTGTATTACTTTTACTTTGGGGTTTTTCATAAATTGCAAGCCATTACGATCGCAATATAACAAAGGCTTGAAATATCTGGATACGCATCATGGAATGAGTCTATCTCATATATAGTTTAATCTTTGCATTTATTTCAGTTGACTTACTGAAATAAATGAATGTTTGCATAATAATCTAACTTTTAAACTAATTTTTAGAGCTTAAATAAATTGCTAAGAGAAAGAGCTAAAAGGGTCCAGCATGTGTCTTACATGATAAACTAAGCAAGTATTGTTTCTAAAGTCATGAAACAAATGATGCACATCGGAATATTGCAACGGTTGCTGCTGGAATAAATGATCATAAAAGAGGTTTTAGTGATTCTTCAGCTCATTCACAGAAATCTTCCTGCTGCTGCTTCTCACAAGTCTGATATTAAAACCCAAACATGTTGTTCATTGTGAGAGAAAAGAAAACACAGATTGTAATTTGCATTGGTCTCATTGTCACAGCATCACATGCACACCAGATACAACAAATTCCTAATCAAGAGCAATGTCTTCCTTTGATGTCCGTGAGTGCGCACGGGGTTGGTTAGCGTTCCTCTCGAGATATGTATATAAACACGTGTCTCTATGGTTCCTCCTATGTCCGTCAGATATGTTCATGTTTATTTATTTGGCAGATGCTTTTATCCAAAGCGACTTACAATTTATAACCTATAGGTTATAAAACGTTAAGGCTTAGGTGTGGTTAAATGAGCTGGTTCGGTGCCGCATCAGCGGACATCCCATCGCAACTGGGGTAAAGCCAGCCTCCACTCGCCGATTCATGGTAAAGTGAGCTCTCACTTAATTTTGCTTGGCGCACACGTTCACAGCTTTGCGGTAAAAGCTCGGCCCACCTCTTTTCAAAACAAAAGCCCATTTCAGATACTTAATTTCTGACTGATTGTTTAAAAATAACTTAAAAAATGGATTTCAAATTTACCACATTATAGTTATATCACCATTTAACCACAGTTTTCAAAATAAAAGCCCATATCAGGAACTTAATTTCTGACTGTTTAAAAAAAACTAAAAAAAAAAAAACAGAATTCTAAAGTTACCGAATAATATTTATATCGCCATTTTAACAGCAGTTTTTCAAAATAAAAGCCCATATCAGAAACCTAATTTCTGGCTGATTGTTTAAAAAAACTTAAAAAATGGGATTCAAAGTTATCACATTATAGTAAAATCGCCATTTTAACCACTGTTTTTCTAAATAAAAGTCCATCTCAGAAACATATTTTCTGACTGATTTTTAAAAAAAATAACTTGAAAGATGTTATTCAAAAGTTACCAAATTATACTTATATCACCATTTTAACAGATATTTCAAAAATATATTACAAATGGTGGAAATGCCTAAAAAACGACTTGGGACAATCCTTTTTAAACATGTTTCTCCATAAGTCCAGTGATTTGATACTATATTACAATTCGATGACCTCTTGTTTTTCCTGTGAAACTTTATAGAAAAGCTTATTTTTATTTATATATTATGCTTCCAAAAACCTATATATATTACATAGAAAAAAAATCTGTTTCCAGAATCTTCTGGTGTGAAACAGTGAAGAAACATACACCATGTTTATGTATTTAGCAGACGCTTTTGTCCAAAGCGACTTACAAGTGATAATCGGCATATTGCCATTGAGGCTAACAACAACAATAACAAACAACAACAACAACTTGACATCAATCATGGAGAGTAGGGAACAAGGAGTGGACAGTAGAGAGGGGGGACGGGTGCAGGGAGGGTGCTAGTTAAAGAGCAAGTTACCCCCAAATAAACTTTTTTTTGCTGATAAACTAAATAAACGAGTGTCTAATCGTGCTGCAGACACGTGTCGTCAATAATTTGGCACTTCAGTGCATCTTAGTTAAAATTTAAATATTCTGCCTAAAACTGGCAGTGTTGTGCCGTTGTCAGGTAAAAACTCTGCACTGTATTTGAATTTAAATCTGTCACCGCTGTTGGCTAAGAGGTATGCTATGATGTAAACTGGTACATTATGATGTCACAATGCTGTTGTGAGCCTGAGTGTGTGTGTATTTGTTAGCAGTTCCGCCCTCTCGGTCTGCCAGGCAACAGCATTTGTTGCATTTTTCAAACATGAAGTGAGAGTGGAGTTAGATTCTGGTAGGGGGTGACTTGCTCTTTAACCCTTTGATGCATAATGGTCACTACAGTGGACAGGTACTCAAAATTGTTATTTCTTTATTTTTGCTATTAAGCACAGCTGTTGAAGACTTTATTGCATGTGAGCCCCTCCATTTGGACTTCAGTAAGTCAAGCCACCATATTTCATGTTCAGAATGCACATTGTCCACTGAGATGGGCATGTAATAAAGTATTTGTAAATTAACAAAATGGTACAAAAGATATTTGTTGAAATTTGTTTCATTCACACCTAACGATGAATGAAAAATGGTTGAAGATTTCATAATTCATGCATCAGAGGGTTAAGAAGATGCTTTCTGAAGAGCAGGGTCTTCAGGAGTTTCTTGAAAACTGAAAAGGAAGCCCCTGTTATTGTAGTGCTTGGTAGGTCATTCCACATTTGTGGAACAATGCATGAGAAGAGTCTGGATTGTCCTGAGCGTGGTGTAGGCACTGCTAGCCGACAATCCTGTGATGACCGGAGTGGCCGGGCCGAGACGTAAGCCTTTGCAAGAGGATTCAGGTAGATAGGAGCTGTACCATCTTGGACTTTGTATGCTAGTTTTAGCTATTTGAATTTGATGCGTGTTGCTAGCGGTAGCCAGTGGAGCTCAATGAACAGAGGGGTGACGTGTGCTCTTTTTGGCTGATTGAAGACCAGACGCGCCATTGCGTTCTGGACCATTTGAAGAGGTCCCACAGTACAGCCTGGAAGATCAGTTAGAAGGGCATTGCAGTAATCGAGGCGGGAGATGACAGTAGATTGCACCAGGAGCTGGGTGGCACGTTGTGTTTGGTATGGTCTGATCTGAGCCAGAGATAGGAAGTCATTTTGGATTGAGATATTGTGCTGTATGGATGGTTTTGCTGGGATGACAAGTAGTTCAGTTTTAGAGAGGTTGAGTTGGAGATGGTGGGATTTCATCCATTTTGATATGTCAGAGAGACAGTTTGATATCCGTGCAGAGACAGTGTGGCCGTCCGGTGGAAATGACAGATAGAGCTGGGTGTCATCTGCATAGCAGTGGTAGGAGGAGCCATGTGATCAAATGATCTCACCCAGTGAGGTGGTGTATATGGCAAAGAGAAGAGGTCCTAGTACAGAGCCCTGGGGGACTCCTGTGGCAAGATGGTGCACGGTGGAGGATTGTCCAAGCCAAGATACACTGAATGACCATCCTGTGAGGTACGATTGAAACTAGGCATGTGCTTTCTCTGTGATGTCCATGCTAGAGTGTGGACAAAAGGAAGCCATGTTTGACAGTGTCAAATGCAGCCGATAAGTCGAGCAGGATAAGCACTGAGGATTTGTCTGCCGCTCTAGCTTCTTTTAAGGATTCCGTCACTGCTAACAGAGCTGTTTCAGTGGAGTGGCCCTTTTTAAACCCAGTTTGGTAAGGGTCAAGCAGACAGGTTTGTGAGAGGTATTCTGTGATCTGCTTGAAAGCCACCCTTTCAATGGTTTTGGACAGAAAAGGGAGGAGAGAGATAGGTCGGTAGTTCTCCACATGATTTGGAGGAAGAGATGTTTTTTTTAGCAGCGGTTTAACCTGAGCATGCTTGAGAGAGCATGCTTGAGAGAGCATGCTTGAGAGAGCATGCTTGAGAGAGGTGGGAAATGTACCGGATGCATTGATCACATGTGTGACTGCTGCAGCTACTGTAGGAGCAATAGCTTGGAGCAGCTTAGTCTGAATGGGTCCAAGTGGGCATGTAGTAGGGCGACTGCACGTGAGAAGCTTGGACACACAGTTCTCAGTGAGAGGGGAAAAAGAGGAAAATGAAGCAGTAGGGCTTGAGATGGTTGGGCTAGAAGGAGTTTGTGGTAGCGAATGTTCAGGAGTGGCCAGTTGACTAAACTGTTTGATTATAGCTGCCACTTTGTCAGTGAAGAATGAGGCAAATGTGTCAGCTGATAGATTGTTGGTTGGAGGTGGAGATGGAGGGTTGAGCAGAGTTTTTAATTTTGAAAATAGTTTCTGAGAGTCAGCAGAGCTGAGAATTTTGTCAGTGTAGAAAGCTTTCTTTGCATCAGTGATGCTGGCAGAGAATGAGGACAGTAATTCATGAAATTTCAATTGATCACCGGGATCTTTTGTTTTGCACCATTTCCGTTCAGCAGCTCTAAGATTGGTGCGTAGAGACCGGAGGGTATCATTTACTGACTGAGAGGATCTAGCAGGTCTAGTGGCTAAAGGGCACAAGTTGTTAAGAAAAGAGCAGAGTGTAGAGCACAGTGACTCGGTGGCATCATTCACTTCATAAGCAGAGAATGTGCTGGGAGATGGAAGAGTGGAGGCAACAAGAGAGGAGAAGTGGTTGGGTGCCAGATTGCTGAGGTTGTGGCGGAATGAGACCACTGGGGAGGAAGCAGTGGACCTCTCTTGTAGAGTCGTACTGAAATGGATGAAGTAATGATCGGAAAGATGCAGCGGTGTGACAGAGATTGTGTCTATGGCACAGTCACTGGTGAAAATGAGGTCAAGTGCTTTTCCAGCTTTGTGACTTGGAGGACTTTGTACTAGTTTTAGATCGAATGATGACATTAGTGACAGGAAGCCTGATGAGCTGGGATTGTCCAGGTGAATATTCATGTCTCCAAGGACCATTGTGGGACAGTCGTGCTCAGGAATGGAGGAGAGCAGGGTGTCGTGTTCATCAAGAAAGTCTACGAGTTGACCTGGTTGGCGATATATGACAACCAAAAAGAAATTTTTCGGTACAGTTACCTGGATGGCATGGTATTCAAAGGAGTTGTATTTAGTGATGGGTAGCAACTGATTGTATATCCATTTGTTGGAAATTAACATGCCCGTTCCACCACCTCGGCCAGATGCACGAGAAGTGTGGGAGAAAGTGTGGTTAATTGAGAGAGCAGATGGGGTAGCATTGTCACATGATTTGATCCAGGTCTCAGTGAGAGCCAGTGCATCGAGTGACAGGTGGTTTGCATATGCGGTAATGAAGCATGCTTTGTTTACAGCAGATTGGCAGTTCCACAGTCCCATAGACAGATGGGTGTCTTCGGGGGGAGTTGGTTTTAGAGAGCGAAGGTTTTGAAGGTTGCAAAAGCGGTTTGCTGTGAGCGACCTTCCTCAGAAGCCAGTGATCACAGGTATAGGATAATGGCACATTTTGCAAGGTGTCGATGGAGCAGCGTCTGGGTCAAGTTTGTTTGCTCTGTGTACCTGCTCTGTGGACACGTATGTCTTTACCCTGGAGTGTCTTCACACCGGAGGGGCTAAGACACGAGGGCTGACGCTTCAGTTATGCCACCAAACTTATGCTGTGCTACTAGTTGGAAACAGGTGTTCATGCAGCAGCTGATTGCAATGGTTGAGACCTAGATCACCTGATGAGTGTTTTCAGGGAGGGGAGAAACAGCTCGTTTACAGCCCCTGATTGCACTTGTTGTTTTCAGTTGGCCCAAACCGGAGCTACTAGACAACAGGATTACCCACAGATGAGTTTCCTTCTCTTTTCCCAATGGAAGATAGTGCAAAGCAAAAGTTTAAGAAGACAAAAACAAGCACTAACAGACACTCAAGGCCCTCAAGTGCAGATTCAAGTCTGTTTGAAAATGTCATCAACATCTAATGTGGAATTTAAAAAAAATACTTCTTAGAAAAATTGTATAAATCATTCATTCCTCTACTTTGAATAAATATTCTTTTAAATCCCCCTGTTACACCAGCATCTGTGGACAGATGAGCGCTAGAACACCTCTAGTTCCTTTAAAAAAAGTTTCATCCAAATCTTAAATGTGGAATTTCAAAATTTAAGCTCTTTGAATATGGTTATATATAGTTCATTCCTCTACTTTGAAAAATTGTAAAAAAAAAAAAAAACTTTCCTGTTATGCCAGCATATGGTGTGGATGGATGAGTACTAGACCACCTCCCCTTCATAGAAATAAAGTTTCATCCAAATCTGATGTGGAATTTCAAAATAAAACCTCTTTGAAAATGGTTATACATCATTCATTCCTCTACTTTGAAAAGTTATTATTTTTTTAAATATCCCTGTTATGCCAGTATCTAGTGTGGACAGCTGTGTACTAGAACACCTCTAGTTTATAAAACCAAAGTTTCATCCAAATCTGATGTGGAATTTCAAAATAAAACCTCATTGGATATGGTTATATATCATCCATTTCTTCTTTGAAAAAAAAAAAAGGTTTAAAAAAAACTTCCCCATTATGCCAGCATCTGGTGTGGACAGCTGTGTACTAGAACACCTCTAGTTTTTAAAACAAAAGTTTAATCCAAATCTGATGTGGAATTTCAAAATAAAACCTCTTTGAAAATGGCTACAAATCATTCATACCTCTACTTTGAAAAAGTGTTTAAAAAAACCTCCCTGTTATGCCAGTATCTGGTAACTGTACAGTATTTATGCAATATCAATTATGGAACGATACTGGTGTTAAAATTGTTTTAAACCAGTAAAATGTACTATGTGAAAATATTTGAAATTGTGTAATTTAAATAACATTGACTTTCTTATATGATTTAATTAAAGTGTTTGATATTGGAAGCAATTGTGCCATGTGTTCACTTGTGAAGCCACCGAAGTCTGGACCTCCACTTACAAACTGGGTGAATAATTAATAGAATTTTTTTTACTTCCATATATTTAGGTGAATTTCTCTTTATGAAAAAACTACAGTATAACTGTAAAATATTTAGTAAAATATATCAACTTAGATAATCATTGTGGTATTATTTACTTTTTTCCCAGTGGTAGACCATGGGTGCCCTATGTATAGGTGCTTTGTGATTTACTTGACAAAGAATAATGCTCAGTATGAAATATTGTATGCCTTTTATAGTACAATAATCCTGCATTAGCTTTGTGGGACAGACTCACATATTGGAAAGCTTTGCATTTATTTTTCGGTCGTTTTTAGTTAAATTTATTAAAGTGTACAAGTAAACATCTGTTCATCAACAAACACACTTAGCTTTGATTCATAAATGTCCTATTTGTAATGTATCTCTTAATTTAAAAATAATACTGTGTGCCTGAATTTTTACACCCAGTATAATTTCTTTCAAGCTCTGTGTTCAACTGGGCAACAAGCCACCCCTCCAGATCCACAGGCTCTCTCCCTGAGAACCCTGCATTTTACCAATGTAATAGACCTTATTTGAAATAAATCTTAATTACTTTTACACCAGGTGATAGACATTACATGGACAAAAACATTATTAATAATCTTTTTTTGGGAAGAGCATATTAATCCTATGCAGCTTTTAATCCACACATTTTCCAGCATCATTCTATAAAATTCATGAAATATTTATATTAAAATTGTTTGAGCGTCTACTTTAATCTTCAATATTTATTTCTTTGAATCACTCTTTATTTACTCTTACAACATAAGAATTGTAAATTTAAGTGATCAGATCAAGTAAATGTAGAAAAACTGACCATTAGGTATTGTTTAGTTGGGGTGTAGGGTGGTCTTCAGCTTTACTTGACAAAAATAGTTTATAATAAATCCTTAGTATTGCATATCATTCAATAAGTAGAGTCTCAGTTCTTGACCCAGCTTTGTCATCGGCTTTTTGGCTGGACTGTTGCAAGAAGACAGAAAAAAAAGGTGCAGCCATGTAAATAAAGATTATAGGTCTCTCTCACACTTACACATGAACAGAGGCACAACAGTCACCACTAACGGCTTTCAAATACAGTTTAATTATTAGTTTTCTTGCTTTCTGCTGCGTACAACAGTGTGCCTCGGCAGGGAAACAGCACGTCATCCTCTGCAACCTGCCAATGTATGCAGGTCTGGTTAAATAGTTATTGGCAGTACTTGTGGCTTCCAGCTCTGCTGATGCTGTCTTGCTTGATGCCCCTGTGTGTCGCCCGGCTCTCTGTAACCCACAGTCTTGCATGTCCATCCGTACTGCCACACAAGACAATAGCCTGTCCCAGAGCTGGAAAAGGAATGTCAAACAATTTATGTTTGTGCAACTAATGCTATCAGAAGCTATGCATGATGAATACACTACTTTGTTATGCTAACATTTCTGTCTGTGTTTCTAGATCCAGTGTGGCAAATGTCAAAAGTGGTTCCACGGGGAATGTTCAGGCTTTGAGGAGGACACCCTAAAAGAAGTGTAGCGACATGAATGGCCTCATTTTGTGTCCCAAAGGTCACACTTCCCCAGCTAGGTCAGCTGGGTCAAGCTGTAACTTTTGTTCCACAGATTATCCATCTCAGGAGCCATGCAGTCTGCTAAACACCATCTTTATCTGTTTGCCATTCCGTCCCAAGATGAAGGACACTTCAAGATTTAAAAATAATAATTTTAATAAACAGTTTTTACTGTTTATTACAGTCATATAATAATCATCATAAATAATCATCATGGTTCAGTATAAATGTATTTAATTACTGAAATGACTTATTTTTCTTTGGGTTAATAATAATTATTATTTATGATAATCAGTAATGTGTGATCAGCAACCAGAAGGTCATTCGCACGTGTACACATCATGCAGAGGGGCTGAACCAAGGTAAAGTTAACTTGTTCTCACATGTCTTTGCTCCATAACAAGAAGCTTTCTGACGCTGAGAGGGCGTGTTCTGAGGTTTTGTTAAAACTAAAATCTCCGCAACTCAAGTCCAGTTCTTGAACCAACCAGAGGACGAGGGTCGGCCGCCTGATGCCTCAATAAGCCATTCTGTCATGCCGATAGAATTGCTCCGAATAAACGCACTTGTAACCAGCTGACGCAAAACTCCTTCAGTTATTGATTTTGAGACGCAAATTGTTTCATCAGTCGTTGTGACCCGGAGACCTCTCAGGACAAATTTGAGTCGCACTAAGGTCCTTCTACCAACCTCGTGCTCGGAGAAAACCATCTCCACCTGACATCTCGGATCCACAGAGGGTCTCCTGAACTGGGTGAGGTAGACACTTTCCGACAGATGGCGTCTGATGCTGTTCTCTCTAAGAAACCACTCAGTTAGCTGCAAAACAATATTTTTCACCCAGAACGCGTTTCTCTCTCTGAAAGAAATCTTCTGAGATATTATCCACGCATCCAAACCTCACATTTCATTTTAGCTTTTCATTCAGACACAGGTTTGCTTTTAATACCAAGTTTTATATCAAAGCTGTTACAAATTGTCAGCTACAAACTGTCATTTCTTTAAATTGTCATTTTCAATTGTCATCTTTAAAAATTGTTAGTAATAAATTCTTAACTTTTTAAACCCGACTCTTCTTTGAAATGAAATACAGAAAGGTGTATACCGTAAATCCTCTAATACAGGCCCGGGCCTGTATTTGACTCAAGCTCATCAAGCTCCAGGCCTTTATTGGAAGGAGGGCCAGTATGACCCCCAAATTCCACTACCTCCGCTCCGCTCCGACACGAACGCTGGAGCAAAATCGGTCCCGTTGTAGTCAATCAGAGCAATTCCACTACTGCGGCCAAGCTCCGGCAGTGCGGCGCCGTGCGCCGCCCTCTGTTCCGGCGTCCGGCAAAAATAGAATCGATCCTATTTTTGCCGGACGCCGGAGCACCTCCGCAGTCAATGGACAGAAATCACAACCGTCCAACAGGAAAAGGAGCGGGCACAACTTCCGTTTTTCACAATACATCGATAAACAAAAGGCGTTTTTTGTTTCATATGCACAGGTTTAACAACATTTAACAACTATCAGTGGCGGCTGAAGTTTAAATGCACAAAAGTAAGCCATGAATACAGTTTCCACTATCAAAGTAGTCACACTTTGTTGATCCAAACACTGCTGATCTGTCAACACAAATGATGGGCAGATTAAACAGTTCATTTCGATGCTTCTCCCACATAACGGGTGTTTGGATCTAACTTCCGCGTTTATTGCTCGGACTGTATCGCAAGATCTCGAAAATCCCGCGCATGCTTATTTGCCCACCTCAGGTCTCCCCACCGGAGCGGAGCCGTTGTAGAGCGGGTACCAGTAAAAATTGAGTTCGGAAGCGAGCGGCTGCGGAGGGCGGGGGCGGACCGGACCGGAGCGGAGCGGAGGTAGTGGAATTTGGGGGTTAGAGGCAGGCCTCAATTTCTATTCGAGCAAAATGAACTAATGGTTCGCTGGAGTTTTTGACAATTAAAATTGCGCCCATATTTTCAAAGTTAAACACATTTCTTTTAACAACGGTAGTTTCTGCTTCAGCCCTCTCCCCCCTCCCCCTGCGCGGCGGCCGCAAACTCACTGATGCGCCTGCAGCCTCTCAGAGTTCCTGCTGCTCTAAACATTAAAATAATTATTTCATTTTCTGTTCCTCACTTCTGATTACCTTCAATGGTGTCTGTTTGTTGCAACCACCAGGTACAAAAACTAACTTGTTTTTATTTGACTATTTTTCTGTCCTGCCTGTTTATTATCTTCCTGCATCTCCTCTCAATCCTAAAGAGAAACTGCTACCTGGGTTCATATATATTCACCTTATGAGTTACCTTTGAACTGCAGTTCTAAAAGATCTACTGACCGCAAAAACAGCGGAGTGCTCGCTGCTTGGCGGCCGTATCAGTGATCAGTGCGTTGGAGGACAAGGTGATGCGCGCAGCGCCCCGCTCCACAGCATGCAGCGAAACGCATCAGGCGCAAATAAAAGACAGAAAACATTAAAGGAAATGAACGGACATGAACAATCACGTGTTAAATTAGTTTTTGAGGTGGCAACACCTGATTGTTACTGTGGCCGTGCTCAGGAGGCAGATCTACCGACCGCGAAAACATCGGAGCGCTCCCTGCTTGGCGGCCGCATCAGTGATCGGTGCGTCGGAGGACAAGGTGATGTGCCCCGCTCCACAGCAGCGAAACACATCAGGCGCAAATTAAAGACAGAAAACATTAAAGGAAATGAACCGACATGAACGATCGCGTGTCAGTACCGACGCTCTGGCACAGCGTGTTGCCCCCCCCCCCCAAGCGCAGGAGCTTGTCACCTGCTGACAGCAGGCTGCTGTCTTTTCTGTGGACTGCATCTTGCCGGTCATTATCACGTGACAGCGACTAGTCAATGACAGGCATAAAAAGTCACTATAGAGCGGTGAAGTCGACTAGTGACTAGTTCATACAACCCCTGCTACTGCTCCCCAGAGTGTTCTGCAGCATAATCAGCACGTTCTCTTTGAACTTGATATCAAATTTTCGCCTCCTCTTCGTCTCCGCACGGTTAAAGTTACCCTCGCGGTCTATCACTGGCAAATCAAAAGTGAGACGATGACACAACCGCCCCCGTACTTGCTTGTTACCACATTCCACCTGGCCACAATAAGAGACCGGCCATTATTCACCTCCGCCGACTCCGACACCGGCCAAAATTGGAGACCCGGCCTTTAATTGAATACCGGCCTGTATTAGAGGATTTACGGTATTTGGTTATTGAATAAGCAAAGAATCCATCAAGTCTTCTGTTTAATAAATAAACTTTTGCTATTAAATTTAAGGATCTTAAATTAAAAATTAATCTTTGGATTAAAATATAGACCAAGACAGTTGGTGTATGAACTTCTATCGATTGTATTAATATCCTAGATATTTATGCATGATATAAGTTCATATGCTAATGTGCCTGGTCTTTCCTCAGGATCTAACCAAACTGATGGCAGACAGTGTTAAATCCTAGTATGTAGATTGCCCACGCACGCTACAGAAGCTATACAACAAACTTGGAACTGCCTTCTGTGTAATTAGCACAATGTGTTGTGTGCACAGTTTGAAACGACCCAAGGATGGCGAAAACTTTATTTAGGTTCTGTTGATGCAAACAACAGATGAATCAGCTTGTAATGTTTGAAATAAAGGGTTTTTGGTTAATTGGAGGACTCAGGCTGAAACTTTTTATATATGAACAAGAGGTGGTCTAGAACTTAACTGTCTGCAACAGATACTGGCGTAACATGAATGATCTTCTTACACATTTTTTCAAAGTACAGGAAAGAACGATATATAACCATATTCAAAGAGGTTTTATTTTGAAATTCCTCTTCATATTTGGATGAAACTTTGTTTCTATGAAGAGGAGGTGTTCTAGTACACAGCTGTCCACACCAGATGCTGGCATAATGGGGAAGTTTTTTTAAACATTTTTTCAAAATAGAGGAATGAATGATATAAAACCATTTTCAAAGAGGTTTTATTTTGAAATTCCACTTCATATTTGGATGAAACTTTGTTTCTATGAAGAGGAGGTGGTCTAGTACACAGCTGTCCACACTAGATACTGGCATAACAGAGACGTTTTTTAAAAAACGTTTTTTCAAAGTAGAGGAATGAATGATATATAACCATTTCCAAAGAGGTTTTAGTTTGAAATTCCACATCAGATTTGGATGAAACTTTGGTTTTATAAAATAGAGGTGTTCTAGTACACATATGTCCACACCAGATGCTGGCATAACAGGGAATTATTTTTTTTAATTTTCAAAGTAGAGGAATGAACGATATATAACAATATTCAAAGAGCTTTAATTTTGAAATTCCACATCAGATTTGGATGAAACTTTGATTTTTTAAATTAGAGGTGGTCTAGAGGTGGTCATCCATCCACACCAAATGCTGGCATAACAGGTAATTTTTTAAAACATTTTTTAAAGTAGAGGAATGAACGATATATAACCATTTTCAAAGAGGTTTTATTTTGAAATTCCACATCAGATTTGGATGAAACTTTTTTATAAGAACTAGATGTGTTCTAGGGCTCATCTATCCACAGCAGAAGCTGGCGTAACAGGGGGATTAAAAAAATATTCAAAGTAGAGGAATGAATGATTTATACCATTTTTCTAAGAAGTATTTTTTTTATTCCACATTAGATGTTGATGACACGTCCCGTGGTGGAACTTATGGTGTTTGATTCTTCACTGTTTCACACCAGAAGATTCTGGAAACAGATTTTTTTTTCTATGTAATATGTATAGGTTTTGGAAGCATAATATATAAATAAAAATAAGGTTTTCTATGAAGTTTCACAAGAAAAACGAGAGGTCATCAAATTGTAAAATAGTATCAAATCAATATGGACTTACAGAGAAACATGTTTAAAAAGGATTGTCAGAAGTCATTTTTTTAGCCATTTCCACCATTTCGAATATTTTTTTTAAATATCTTTTAAAATGGCAATATAAGTATAATTTGGTAACTTTTGAATAACATTTTCATTTTTTTTTAAATAATCAGTCAGAAAATATGTTTCTGACATGGGCTTTTATTTTGAAAAACAGTGGTTAAAATGGCGATATAAATATAATTCGGTAACTTTTGAATTCCATTTAGTAAAGTTTTTTCATTTAAGCATTCAGAAAATACATTTTTGAGATGGGCCTCTATTTTGAAAAACAGTGGCCCGAGCTCTTACCGTAAAGCTGTGAATGCGTGCGCCTATCAAAATCAATTGAGGGCTCACTTTACCGTGAATCGGCAAGTGGAGGCTGGCTTTACCCCAGTCCATCGCATTAGTTTTACTCTGCATTGGGATCTGCAGTCAGAAAAGGGAAAAACCCCTTTTCGTACATAAGTGACAAAACAGGGCACTTTTGGCGTCAAGGATCTGACGCGGAGGGTGGCTGCCCAAGCGTTTGTTTTTGACGCGCTGGGAGTGAGAATGTGTTGGATTCACAGTCAGCATTTTGATTAGTCTGCCATACATTCAGACACTTTAGGTAAAGAGAAGAAAATTGCCAGCTGTAGCACCACTTCAGTAACTTGACTGGGCTGGCCTTCGCCCTGTGTGCTGAATGGGTTTGCCAGCAACGGGATCCCACTTGTAACAAACTGTAGGCAGCAAAGCAGAGTAGATGAGCTGGTTTGGGCTAAAACATCCATTTTTTTGGTGTGTGTGTGTGTGTGTGTGTGTGTGTGTGTGTGTGTGTGTGTGTGTGTGTGTGTGTGTGTGTAGAACCAGAGGAGGGGTGTATAAAACATAAAGTACGGATTGTACTCTTCACAGTGACATGTTGACTCACTGAACGCAAACAGGCAGTATTGTTTGACTCTTTGTCTCATAATCAGTCGCTCTCTGTTGACTGAAGGAAAAATAAACACAGATTTTATGGTCCTTGCAGCCGCTGTAGCTCGGACATCACATGAGCTGACATTTATGACCCGGACAGCGATCTGGCTGCAGACAGAAACGATGACCATTGACTCAATTCTGATCGTAGAGGAGTTTTGTGTCCCTTTTGATGTTCTGTGCTTCTTAGATATATTACTGGATGGTGAAAAGTAAAAATCTGAATACACACAGATAAAAATTTCTGTGAAATCCTCTCATCTCCTGTTTTGCATGTTCTTTGTCACTAACAAAGACCAAATTATTGGAATTAGTGCACCTCATCCAGCAATCGTTACCCCAGCAATTTGATCATCATACAACCAATCACCATCAGGGGGCGCTACGGAACCAGATTTGAGCGCCGGTTGCCCCCCATTATTACAATTTAATGGTTTATGTGAGTGAAGAGGCAACGTTCCTCTCTAGCTCTCCCTCCCAGCAGCAGAAAGCTGTGTGCTGCTCTTATCTGGCCAGACCTGCTGCAGGAGCCAACCTGCAGTGCATTAAACAAGCCAACACACACACACACACACACACACACACACACACACACACACACACACACACACACACACACACACACACACACACACACACACACACACACACACACACACACACACACACACACACACACACGAGATGAACAGAATAATGAGAGAGAAGTCAGAGATAGGTAAAGGAAAGAGATGGAGGGTTCATCAGAGGAGCTGATTGGATGCTTTCTTGTAGTATTTATTATTTACCTAAACAGACATGATGGGAGAAAGTGACCTGGAGATGAGGAGGTGAAACAAAGCTCCTTTGAAAGAATAAAAAATGGTTTTAATAAAAATGTATATATGAACTTCTGAAATATTAATTTTACAGACAGTGGTGCCACCAAGGGGGGCCCAATGGGGGCAATGCATCCCTATGGTTACCAGTAAACCATAGAATAGATTTCAAAGTGTTCCTACTAGTTTATAAATCACTCAATGGCATGGGGCCAACAGACATGTCAGATCTCATTCCTACACCCAATAGGACTCTGAGATCCTTAGGAAACAATCAGCTGGTAGAACCTCGGGTCAGAACCAAACAGGGTGAAGATACTTTTAGCTACTACGCTGGTCACATATGGAATCAGCTCCCCCAGAACCTCAGATCTGCCCCAACTCTAGTGTTGTTTAAAACAAAACTTAAAACCCTAATCATCAGCCTTTGAAGGAATTGTTTCTTATGCTGCATCATCTCCACTGTAATCTGTGATGTAATTGCTCAACCTTAATTCTGTTTTTATCTTTTAGCTCAAAATTATAATTTTACCTGTGTATATTTTAAATTTGTGTTCTCCTGTTTATTGTTGTGCCATTTCATGCTAATTGTAAAGCACATTGAATTGCCCCTGTGTTTGAAATGTGTTATATAAATTAAGCGACCTTGCCTTGCCTATAAAATTTGCTCTCTCCAAAACAAACAAACAAACAAAACAAAATAGATATTTTTTTTCAGGAAAAGATTTAAAGAGAGGGGAAGAAACACTTATGAGAGGCTATTTTAATTGATTTACTGTAGGAAATGCAGTTGTCCTTCATGATGTAAAGGACAATGTACAAGGAAAATGTAATAAACTCCCACACTGAATATTATATGTGACAAAAGAGTAATGTTAAACTGTTTTTGGTGCCACAACAAGACACCACCTAGTTAGAAAGTTTTCTGTGATGCACCTGATAACAGATGCCCTCACATTTGTTTCAGGTCAAACACACAAATCTTACGAAAGTCCACGTTTTAGATGATGACAAATCTTCAAATTCAGGGGGTCTACCAACAGCCAGAGAATCTGATGTGTTTTTTTTCCTTTATAGCAAACAAACACAAAATAAAACAGAAGAGGGTGGGCATGAGACATGTCATCTTTGCAGCCCTCTGAGTCATGCCAAGTGTGTGTGACAAGTGTCAAAACCAATTTTGTGTCACATCAACTAACTTGACATGGAGGAAAGTTTTGTGTATTTTGGGGGAGGATGCACAGGAGAAGGAGGAGGGAAATGTTCACACACTCAGATGCTTTGTTTCCCCCCACATGCACACCCGCTACACTGACAGAGGGAACAGCATCCACCAGAGCGGACTTTGCTGCAGAACCAACTTTATTTCACATCTGTCACAAAACAACAGCGCCCCCCAAAACAAAATTCAATCAAAGCTAAACGTCAAATTTAAATTCTGTGTTTCCTTCCTCTCTTATATCAGTCATGGAAGAGCACATGTGGAGACAGACATGTGCATACAGCACGGATGCTACCCGGACTATTAAACTCTGAGCTGCCCGACACGCCACTCTTTCCAAACTGAGCGCACAGGCATGAAGAGACGGTTTCAAGCTCCCCCTTCGGTGAATTGATTCTACTATGAGCCTACACGAACCTCTGCTCTCAGAGGCAGGGGTGCCCAGGGGGGAGAAGCCAGAGTCCAGAACCAGTCCGGACCTAATTTTTCTTCACCAAACAGAAATTCACAACTTAGCACATGCGTGTGGTGTGTCTGTGTCGCAGAAACAGAAGGACAAGCCGTTCTCTGGTGGGTTCGTGGTAAAAGCTAGCTAGTGCCACCCCCGCGCCGCCGAATGGAGCATTCCACAATTTATTCCAGGGAAAGACTGACAGTTTTTTGGGTCATGAAGCAGCTGTTCAAGTCAGCATCCTGTCCCCCCTCCGCTGGAATAAGAAATTAGTCCATTTTAAAGTAAATAACTAAAGCCCCTGGCCGATAAGGAGGAATTATAGAATAGTGTGTATGCTCGTTTAGTGGAGTAAGAACCCCCAAAACAGTTAAAATCTATAAATACGATTTATTTTCTTACTTCTCTTCCGCCTCCATCAAATTATTAAACAGATTGGTGTCTATGTAACCAAAAGCAACTTATTGAAAAATTACATTTGCAAAGCAGTCCTTTGTGGTTTGGATAATCATGGTCTGAGGAAGTGACATGATGCAAATAAACATGTAATGATGTGAAGCAAATTTTTGGTGTTTAAATAAAATTTTAGGCCCCTGAAGGTCACATCATGTTAAATATTTATCAGCTTAGGTCAAAAACAGATTGACGATGATCCTGTCATCACAAGCTCCACCGGTGTCAGTTATTACTGCTTTTTATTGGTTTGACAGTCAGAATTATGGCAGAAATTACACGCAGCAATGACTCTTTGTTCTTAAAGCTATTTCTATGTATTTTGATTTTCTTAAGTGATTTGTGTTTTTTACATTTCACATCAAATTAGTCTTTTATTATAATTAGCATGGCTTGCTTTAAACAAACAGCCTGAATTTATTGGCCGAACTGGTTTAAACGAGTTTTAAAGGTGTGGTTCACAGAAAAACAAATTTGAATGGTATTTCTATGAGTTTTTCATGCAGGCTGAACATGAAAAAAGTCTCTACACCTATCTCCTGCATTGGCTTCTGATAGAAAATAGATGTTGAAATGCTAGAATTTGAAAATCCTCAGATGTGTCAAGGTGTCGCTTGGACTCGCGACTCGGGATGGGGAAGGCTGTTGTCATGGGCGGTAGCTAAGAGATGCTAAAACAACTTCAAGATTGGGCCAAGCAACGGCTTAGCAACCCCAACTCTTGAACAACCCCTCACGCACATTCCGTGCCAATGTGCAACGGCCCGGAGAGTATCGTGACCTGACTCTGTCCCGCATTTTTGACAGTCTCCAGTTTCAAAAGCCGTGTCTGGCATTAAACCAGGATGCGGGACTTTAACGCAGGTCCAGAGCGTGTTGAGCGTGCTCCTGAACCATCAAATCGGATCAGTAGAACAAGCACAGTGGAAAACAGACTATTAAAAAAGACGTGTCTGACAATCTTTGTGATGTTTCTCTGAGTCATTTGTCCGTGTCGCAGTGAGAAGTCTGATGTGAAATGGCGCAGAAAATCTGAGAATCGTAAAACATGTTGGTCAAAATCAGGTTTCCCAGTAATTGGACATGTTCATGCTAAAACCCAGATGATGTGCTGGGGTTGTGTTGGTTCAAGATAAGAGGATTTAATTGAAGCCTTGGCTATAGTCTCGCAATTATGAGAAAAAAGTCAGAATTCTAAGATTGGATCTGACTTTTTTCAGAGATTTAATTCAGTCAGATAAAAATGTTTTTATCTCTTAAATATTTAAAGTTTTGTTGTCGTTTTAGAATAAATACCATTTTATTTCTAAAATGAGAAGAAAATTTTCAAGAGCATGGTTATTCATTTTCAATGGGATGTTGATATTAGTGGAAAATTTATTAAAAACAAACATATAAGAATCAAAAATATTACTGGTACTTTTATTATCAATCTGTTGTGGAAAATAAGTTGAAGTTTTAAATGAAAACACTGACGAACTAATTAAACCTGCCCATTTTTATTGAAAGGTAGGAAAAGATGTTCAGCTATTTCTGTACTTCATTTTGTTGCATTATAATTTCATGTTGTCCACATTAAGTAGTCTCTGTCCCACATTTGTCAAGTTTGGATCTGGTCACCTTACCAATTGGACGCCTCCCCAGCAACCCCAAACTCTGACCAAGCAACTGTACAGCAACTGCTGGTAACACCCATGGCTGTTGGTGATTTAGCGTCCCGAATCAGCAGTTAACATCTCAACTAGCAGAAACTAGCCATTAGCAGAAACCAGCTCAGTGGCCTAGTGGTAGAGTGTCCGCCCTGAGACTGGGAGATCAGGGGTTCGATTCCTGGTCGGGTCATACCAAAGACTTTGAAAAAATGGGACCCAATGCCTCCCTGCTTGACACTCAGCATTAAGGGGTTGGATTGGGGGGTTAAACCACCAAATGGTTCCCGAGCGCGGCTGTGTCTGCAGCTCACCGCTCCCCCAGGGGATGGGTCAAATGCGGAGAACAAATTTCGCACACACACCTGTGTGTGTGACAACTAATGGGACTTTAACTTTAGCATTAGCAACTCACACATGGCAGAAGCTCCTCCAGGCTTGTGTTATTTGTGGAGATCAGATCAAAAAGAATCAGTGGTAGAATCATGTTGCTCTTATCCAATAAGGCAAGATGTTGAAATATCAGAAAATAAGACTCCAAGTCCTACAGTGTTAAGCACTCCTCTAATGTGGCAGACTTGTCCATGCTGATTCAAGCGTTTCTGGGCTTTTGTCGCCTTGAGGACAACTTGCACAATTAATGTATAATTCTAAATGAACAGAGAAGGAAATAAACTGATTAATGCTTTTTAAGAAGTCAATAATACAATGAGTTCTCAGCTGCACTGGACTAGCAGTTAGCTTGTTAACCCATCAGCAGAGAAAAGTTGTTGATCCAAAGAGGCTTTTTTTTGTTTATTTGTTGATTTAAGGATCCCCATTAGTCTTCTCAATAGTGAAAACTATTCTTCCTGGGGTCCACTTGATAAAAGAAACAAAAAGAAAAGACGTACAATATCACATCGACAGTGTAGGATTAAAAGTACAATATTTCATATACAATGTAAGAAAACACAAGAAACTCCTATAATCAACCTCATAAAACAAAATCATAAAAAAACACTAAAAAGACCATTTAAAAACGGATCAATGAATCAATAAAACGATAACAATAACAAAGTGTTCATGTCAGTGTGTTAATTCTATAAATCTAATTGAAGTCTATCAATCTAAAATCTATTAATCTAATTGAAATAGCTGTAACTGTTGTCTGATACAAGCTTATGTTTTACAAATGTCTTGAGATTCACTTTAAATGCATCATGAACATTTATTGTTATTAGTTCAGGAGGCAGGATATTCCAGCATGTGATTGCTCTGTAAATGATTGTTCTTTTAAGTACATTGGTTCTTGGCAATGGAGGAGTAAAGACAAAATGAGAGGCATTCCTTGTGTTAAAACCGTGCCGCTCACAGGTTGGTAACAACTTTGTAAACAAGCTAAAAGGTTTATGTAAAACCCAGATTTTGTGTAACGACCCGACCAGGCTGCAGGCTAGTCTGTCATTTACACTCATCCATGACACATCGAAATGCATCCAGTGGATATTAGTTTTAAAAGGGCAACCAAGAACCAACCTCGCTGCTCTGTTCTGAGCTCTCTGAAGTTTGTTGAGGTCTGTCTTAGCTGCACTGGACCAAACAACTAAACAGTAATCCAGATGACACAAAACCAGAGACGGTACAACAAGTTGTCTGGTCTCCAGTAACATATAATGAGCATTGCTCGTAATTACATAGATGTTCCTACTCATTCTCTTTACAATATTATCAATATGTGTAGTCCATGACATTGATTGATCCAATGTTATGCCCAGTATTCTGGTCTCTTCTGCTTGTTCAATTTGTTGTCCCCGTAAATAGATGTCTAACTGGTGGTTTTTTCTTACCAAATTCCTAGAGCCTAATAGCATGCACTTGGTTTTTAATACATTCAATTTTAGCTAATTTCCCTCTACCCACTCAGAGTAACTCCTGTTGGCCTGAACCAAACAAGAAGCTGGAACAGATGTGAACAGATATGGTCGTATCATCCGCATATAAAGTCATGTGTGCTTCACTGCATGCAAGAGACATATCATTTACAAATATACTGTATAATAAAGGACCCAAGCAACTCCCTTGGGGAATCCCACACAAAAGAGTGCCAGTGTTTGACACACTACCATTAAATATAACACATTGTTTTCTATTAGTCAAGTAGCTACTCATAAAATTGATAGCAGTCTTGTTAAAACCATATGCTGATAGTTTCAAAAGTAAAATGTCATGATCCACAATATCAAATGCAGCACTAAAATCCAGAAGCACTACTCCCACCAGCAGCTTCCTATCAATCTGTCCCAACCATTCATCAGTAAGAGTAGTCAGTGGCGTACTGGTAGAAAATCCTTCTCTGTAAGCATGTTGAACATCAGAGTAAATGCCATTCACACTAAAATAACGTTGAATCTGTTTAAACGTCACTCCCTCCATCAATTTTCCCAGAACTGGTAAGATGCCGATCGGCCTGCTGTTTTGCCCTGTTAGCGGTTCTTTAGTATTTTTGAGATCTTCCATCTATCACGACAGAGACACTCATCAAAACATAAATTAAAAATGTGACATAGAGGTTTGGCTAACAGTTTAGCTAACAACAACATGCCAGTTTGGGTTTGTGATGTGGAATGTGTACCTGAATCCACAATGCTTCAATGCCAGACATGCCAAGACCATTTCTTATTCAAACTGGAATCTCACTCTGGATGTAAAATGCAGTGCCCCCACCATATTTGTTTCTATCAAACCTATACAAATTGTACCCTTCTATAGCTACAGTCGAATCCTCTACAGCCTCCTCCAAACGTGTTTCTGTAACCGCCATTATATGGATAGCTGTTCCAGACAAGATGGAACTTAACTCACCAATCTTATTTTTCAAACCACAGATGTTCAAATGAGCAAATTTTAGTCCCTTCATCCCTGAACTACCCACCATACATTTTTAATAGCCATACATTAGAAACTACTTATGCAGCACAAATACATACCAATAAGAAACTTAGCTTAGCTTTTCCAGATCCTCCATGCTCCGAATACACAGGAATTTAACTTCCTCTGGCCTACCATTCATCTTGACATAAACCCTGCAGTTGGAGGTCCATGCAGCTTGAATCTTCCCTTGCTTTTTTAAATACCTCGCCTTCCTTGCCAAGTCTGCATTCATTTTTGAAAGGTGTTCGTTCATATAAACCTGTGTCCCTTTCAGATTCTTGCCTTGTCTGAGTAAATCAGTTTTCTTCTTCCTGTTGTAGAAGCGCAGAATAATCACTCGTCCAACCTTCTGATTTGTAGATTGTCTTGTATGACAAACTTCAATGCTATTTCTATCTATCTGGATGTTCTTACTTTGCAGATATCCCACAACTTGGGCCTCAGCCGTAATGTCCAGCTCAGCATTCCCTCCTTCCCTCTGTTCCCCTTTCAAGGCCTGGGCATATGATGATTTCAGTGATAGCCCAGAGATTACCACTTCATTCATTCGAGTGTACTGCTCCAAGTCTGAAACCCTGGTCTCCAGAAAGTTTATTCTGCTTTGCTGCTCCTCATTTATTTTTTGAAGTGCCTTAATTTCATTTACTAGACCCAATGGTACACTGCTGTTTTGATATCGTCCTCAGCTGCTCACCCATCATGTTCATGGCAGCTTTCAGTTCCTCAGTATCCTTCTTTACCTCTTTGGTCACCATGATTGTAAAAGAGCTTCAAAAGAGCTCCAGTTGATGGATGATGTTTCCTTGAGTCTTACCTTAGTAGCTGATTATGAAGCCTGGGCCTAAAAGTAAAGTTTTAGCTTGTTGGCCAGGCTTTGTGGCTGGTTCTTAAGTTTGGACCAGGCTTGGCAGCTTGTTACCTGTAAGCTAGCCCTGGAGACTGACGTCGAAGGATGGATCCTGGACCAGGCCTGGTGGTTGGTGCTGGAGGCCGGAATCTGCCTGGTCTGGGCGTGGCAGCTGAACCAGGATCAGGTGTTGAGGCTGTAGCCTGGGCCTGGCCTGATGGTGCAGTTCAGAAACCCGATCTTGTGCCAGGCGTAATTGCTGGTGCAGAGTCCGGAGCCTTGAGGCCAGGCCTGGTGGCTGGCACAGAGGAGCCTGCGCCGGGTCGGGCCCGTTGGCCGGAGTGGAGGCTAAAGCCTGAGTGTGGTGTGTCAGCTGGGCCTGGTGGCTGGTACACCTGCTATTTCAGGTAGATAATTGAGCCAGCTCAGCTGCTCAGCTGTCTCTGGGGCGCTGGCCAATGCAGAAAACAGCTAGCTAGCTAGCAGAAAACAGCTAACTAGCTAGCAGAACCACACTTCAAAGTGTTCAACCATCCATTTAAAGCTAAGTGACCTCAGAGTAACACAGAGTTATGACATTTCTTTGTGGATGTTTGATGTACTTTTTGTACCAAGGGAATTAAATCTGGCACATTTTTTGTTCTGAATGAGGCAGACCCTAAAAAGTTATCACAGCCTGTTAGAAACGTGTGTGTGAGTATCTGGATGAACAAATGAGTGAACGAACAAAAGGAGAAAAAAAAGTCAAACCAGTAACTGACGTGTTTAAACACCAAGTCCCTGTCATTCATTTGACTCAATGTTTTACTCTACATCTGACTATTTTCACACATTCCATATTCTGTCCTTGTCTCGTCCACCTAAGCCAACTGTCTCAACGTTTCTTCCTTCTGAAACACCACTTTCCATCTGTTGGCCTTCCTCCATCTCTTCTTCCATCACCCCCCTTCCTGTCTGCCAGAGTCACCAGTCATCCACCAGCATACGTCCCTCCTCTGGTCATAATTGAGATCATATGCCGAAGCCAGCACTGAAACCCAACACGGGACGTCCACATCAAATAAAACCTGCTGTCAGCAGTGGGAGCCTGGCTCTGCCAAGCCGAGTGAAACCGTATCTCTTTCTGCCTCACCAACACGCCGTAAAATGGGAGCCCAGAAGACCAACAGACATATAGAAAGACAGACCGTGCCTCTCTGGTAGACATTTCAATCTCACTCTGAAAGGTTGCAGATTCTGGCACATAGGAGTTCAGATGTTTTCAGGTCTCTGACGTGAAGCTTGCAACCTTTCCCTACTTTCTGCAGCTGTCAGTCACACAGAAATGAGTGATTGTCGGTGTGCTTCACAATTTACGATGTATTGCTCTGTAAATGTCAATATCTGCACTTAGAGGTCATCCATGTGGTATTTTCTATTTGTCATTTGGTTGCAAACCTTTCTCTGCTTGACCATTTCTGCACATGGAGCTGCTTTTCTGGGTCTGTTCAGCTGACTGTAAAATCTGTGGCAAGTTACAACACTGAACTCTAATTTCACGAACAGTAATAATGCTGAGATGGATTACACCGCATTGTTGTAATAGCCTTGAACAGCTGATTGGTAGTTCAGATCACTTTTTTAAGGGGACATTAATCCACGGACACCGCTCTACAATTAACAATGATAGAAATATGGTGGGTCACTTAACACATCCGATTGAGCAATCGTGCTTTTTAATTAAAAAATGTTTTCTAAAAGAAATCTCTTAATAAGGGAGTTAAGTGCAGGCCATGGGCAGTTCGTTGCAATATTTGGGATGGCCTTCAGTCAAATTCCAGTTGAAGCTGAAACTATTTGTGCCTCTACAATTAGTAACACCACTTCAAAGTACTGGATACCAAAAATTGACTTCACCTTTACAAGATGAAGTCAATTTTTACTCTACATCTGACTATTTTTTAAAGTACGTTTGAAGACATATTTCTATTCCCTGGCCTTCCCGTCTGAGACCCTTGTGCTTTCCTGGTTTTTTTTCATTAAAAAATAGTTTTTATTTGTTTTATCTATTTTGGTGATGTATTGTCTTGTACAGCACTTTGGTTGGCGTTGTCGCCATTTCAATGTGCTTTATAAATAAAGGTTGATGATGATGATGAAGATCTGATGGATTCTTATACACACAGTGGGGGTCTGTGCCACACTCTTGAATGAAAATGTATGATTTTAAAGCTTTGTGTGGAACATACTTCTCTGAATCACACACACATTTGTTGTATCCACTTTCTTTTTAAATGAAAGCTCCACAGATTCATAAAATAGTATCTTTGTATCATGCTGATCCGGCATCCATCAGGCTATTTTGTCAGACATTAGCTGAAATGTTTTATTTCCTTGATGCATCACTTTTAGATGTCTAATGTTTCTCCTTTGCATTAAGCATGTTTGGGATGATGGGTGATCATTAGAAAAATACTAATTTATTGATTCAGTCAGGGTGTGGTAAATGGTAAATAGTAATCGTAAGCAGTTGTCTTGCCCAAAGACACAACGACTGGAGAAGGAGGAGACGTTGACTGGGTCTGTGGAGGAGAGGTTGGAGGTATTCCTCACCAGAGAGAAAGCAGATTAGCAGGTGGATGTATAGCAACCAAAAACTTAAGTCCTTGATACAGTCTGTGTATTGTACTGAAGGAAAGGGGCAAATGGAAAAGCAAGCTTCAGTCCATGGAAGGGCCTTCTTAGGGGCAATGGTGCCAGAGGAGGTAATTATGTAGCCCATAATTGGAAGGTTGCAGACAAACCCCACTGTTGCTGTGCCCTTGGGCAAGACACTTGCAGATGGTAGTCGGAGAGAACAGTGGGGCCTGTGCTTGGCAACCTCACCTCTGTCAGAGTGCCCCAGAGCAGCTATGGCTGGGTATGTAACTCACATGATCACACCGGTGTGTATGTGTGTGAATAATTGATATCTTTTCGGGGGGGGGGGGTCTAAGAAGGGTCTGATAGGCAGCGTGTGCATTGTAACAAGAAGTTGACACCTACAGGTGTTGCTGTGGCAGCAAGCTACGGGGTAGACTTCAGTCTGAAGCCGACTGCTGATGAGGATCACCTACAGGGTCCATGCTGGTAGGTTCCTTCTTCATGGTGTAGAG